>NC_134700.1:263537283-263824783 GCF_043290135.1 Rhipicephalus microplus | reverse complement strand
ATTCTTTACGGTTGAACAGGGCAAGAAACGATGACGAAGAAAAAGAAACACAGACAGCAATAGTGCAGTTACCGTTTCATAGCCGATCCCCCATGGTGGGCTTTGCCAGGACTCTGAGGAACAACGAACGATTCAACCAACCAACTGTCCAAAGGATATCAAATGTTTTCTTGGCCAATACCTCAAAGTGTGTATGTGCCATGTATTCTGTGCTACAAACAAACACAAGGCGCTGTGCTCTCTGTGAGTTCTCTGAGTGAGTTCTCTGAGTGAGAACTTGCTCAAGCTTCCATTCTTATGCAGTTTTTCATTATTTTTGTCTCTATATCTAGAATTTTCACTTATACCCCCGAAACGCAGCAGCGTGGAAGACATTGAAAGCCGTAAAAATGCATATATCCCCTCCAGATCGTAAGGTTAGGGGTAGGAGATACCGGTTTTGAGGTATCGTTGCTAAGCAAATGCATAGCGTTCGCCATAAAGCGATAAAAGGTGCGTTGAATTGTAATGGGATACGATGGCGGAAAATATTTGTTGACGGTTTACTTACTTCAGCTAAACTCGACGTGCCAGATGAGACGGTTGAATAATAAAGAAATAAAGCCTTTCGGAAATTTTCATCTTTCATATCTCTATCGCACCTTTTTTTACGACGCCCAAGGGACGAATAACTGCGAATGGCTATCATCAAACCCTAGTTATGTACATTGCCGAAAAGGAGTCTTTCAATTTGAAAAATTTTACTCATTTACGCCACTCGGGGCACAATTCGCACAAAAATATTTCTTTCGAAGAATTTCCGCCGTTGTCGGTATGAAAGTTATTCAATAATTCACCATCGAATTAATAAACAATGTATGAAGCATTGAGATGGTGTCCTGAAAAGTTTGGTCAAAATATGCCGTATGAAGTACAGCTAGATGAGCGTCTCGCCTTGTTGTTTGATCGGTTGTTCCCACGTTTATTTTAGGCCACTGACCGTACCCAGGATTAAGCTTGCTTGAGCTGATTGGGTGCACATAGCAATGGGATTCTATCTAACTACGGGGACGAGGAAAGAAGTGGAGACGACACATCATTGTAATAGCAACTGATAGTTTATTCAAACTTGCCTGGCGTCTTTTTTCTTAACAGTTGATAGCGCGAGCAATGCTCACTGATTCCCCGATCGGGTACCTGTGAGTATGAATCATTCTTTTTTTCTTTGTTAGTAGTATTGAAGGTTCGCTGATACATAATTTTCCACTTTGGTCGATAGCCAATGCTTCGAAATTCTAAGCGTTAGCTCAATTTTTCTGCTTGCTAAAATATAGATGCCGTGCAGTTTCACCATGCACTTACATTGTCGATTGTGACAGGCGAGATGTCCAGTACTGTTTCATTCCGAATCACCCTTCCCCCCTCTCTACCTTACTGTAATTCGTTTATAATGTAAGAGCGTAGAGCTATGTAAGAGAGAGAACTCTATAAAAAATTTCGGCTCAGTCGCACAAAGCTTCCATGGCTGTTGGGGAACTGGCAAAGAGGTAATTTAGACAATGGCCCATAGGCGTTGTTGCAGGATATGTTGGGGGCACGGTCTCTCATTTCTTTCATTCGAACAATGTGACCCCTTTGTTAGAAATGGCGATTGGTTACAGAACGGCACATTATTCGCTGCACTTAGGAATGAAGAATTGTGACTAGCCTTTCGGTAGCTTACTCCAATGGGATAAAAAGCAGGAATGAAAAACGCGAATAAAATAGTGAGATTGAGAGGTTAAAAGAAGCATCCTCTTCTTGTGTGACAACAGTTCTGTGTTGCTTACAAGCAGACAATGGCACCTCTACGTTTGTACGTTAGACACCTATTCAGCGTGCTCGCGTTCTCAAATCACGGGGATAAGAATGTGCAGTGTCTTTCTTGGTATAATACTAAAAACGGGATATGTCCCCGACAGACAAAAATATCTCTGTATTACGAAATATACGTCGTGGGCCGCATTACGTCGTCGCTGGCTGAGGGTTCTGAACTTCAAGCTTCGACGATCCTCGGAACAAAACAAAACCACCTCAAGAACGTTCTGCTTTAGGCGTGAATCCCCTTTAGCCGTGGGTTGTGCGTCCTCGATTTATGTAGCAGGTAGCCACCTCGTGCTTAGTTTTTGTAATATCCGCTAGATGTTGGTACTTGTATATGATGAATATATGATAAAAATATGCCAACTGGCAGTACTTGGAGTGTTCACTAGTTGGGCGTACGGGCGGACAGACAGACGGACAAACATACAGGGAGACAGACAGACGCACGGATGGACAGATGGGTGGTCGGACGGACGGACGGACGGACAGACAGACAGACAGACAGACAGACAGACAGACAGACAGACAGACAGACAGACAGACAGACAGACAGACAGACACACACACACACACACGCGCACACACGCACACATACATACATACATACATACATACATACATACATACATACATACATACATACATACATACATACATACATACATACATACATACATACATACATACATACATACATACATACATACATACATACGGACGGACGGACGGACGGACGGACGGACGGACGGACGGATGGATGGACGGACGGATGGACGGATGAATGGATGGATGGATGGATGGATGGATGGATGGATGGATGGATGGATGGATGGATGGATGGATGGATGGATGGATGGATGGATGGATGGATGGACGGACGGATGGGTGGACAGATGGATGAATGGACGCAGCCAGTGGACATGGCCAGCGGACGGACGAATCATGATTTACCGATAAAGCCTTCCGAAGCTTCGCCTCACTCATCATTGTTTCTTCCGTAGATATGCCGTGCTTGTTTTATTTTGCTGACAGCATAGGTCCTGGAATGTTTTTTTTTCTTTGTTCCTCAGAAAACTACGGATTGGCACTGAAAGGCAAAGGTGGAGATGCCCCCTTATGCACTATATTTTGTTTCTTGCATTGAATTTTGAACGATGACAACCTTGCAATGATTGCTCCCTCAAACGTTCCCGAAGTGTGGTCTACAGTCACAGACGTACGCGTGGGGTTAGGTTAGGATTGTAGAAAAGCAGCGCGTGTGTCTCAGTTTCTTTGTTTTACTTTGATGCACAACGAAAGTTTGTGGACACGTGAAACTGGTCGAGGCCCAACGACACTGCTTTTCGACCTTTCAGCTTTTTCCTAGGCGAACCGGAAGCCGTCATTTCCACTAGGCTGCACTTAACCGTGGGCGTAGATTCCGGTCTGAGTGACGCTGAGAGTCCAGCAACCCCTTACAATAGACCACTATCTACCCACGCTGTCGTGGCGCCCCGTAAAAGGCGACCGGTCCTCTTTGTGTGCAGCGTCGTCTTCCAATATATAGAAAACAATCATCGAGACTACTTACACAAAAGCGACAGATCCGAACGAGGAAGAAATAGGAATACGAGGAAGTGGATCGGTTGCCATATTTCTCTTTTCTTTCCATAGTCTCGTGGGGTTAATGCGCTTTTAAAGCTATTGTTGGGCTTGCGCTGGCTTTTTGTGGTCGCATATCTGGAGAACCGGTGAGGTAGATGGCGAGGAAAAACCCTGAGCAATGACGAAGAAGTCATTGTCACCACTTTGCGGAATAAGACTTCTCTCGGGAACACACATGAACTCTGTAGTTGACGCTATCTTGCTGCCGCTTAGGTCATTTCTCGTCTTGTGAACCACCACCTTAAATTTTAAATATTTTTTTCTGTGCAACTTGGATTATGGGAGCTCGCTAACCCTTTGTAAATCGGTTAATTGCGCGTATGCTTGCATAACCAGTATTTCATTTACCTATACATATCCATCTGTGTTGGCTCGTAGGCTACAATAACAATATCGCAAACTCAGCTACACTTAACTCTTTCACAAACCTGAACTTAGACTAAATCTGTGTCTGTACATCTTGCAAACAACCTTGGGTTGTTGGTATGGTTCACATTTGTAGCAGTGCATTCATAGTGCAGTAGGTTTCCACCCTACCAAGGAATGGTTCAGACAGGCGTAATCGGGAGAAGCGTGCTTCTGTTGAGGCTATTCCGTGAATACTAGTTCATCGCTTGCCTGTGATTTTTGAGCATGCGTCGGTTACACACGCGTTTATTTTCTTCCTTTCAATGGGTTGGTTGTCGGGTGACGCCATCTTGAGTGTCCTGCACAAGAAAAGCGTTCAAATGAAGAGAAACGGACTGTGATTGCGTTCTTACGCACTGGAGCGTTGTTGGCTTGAGATTGAAGGAAAAGGAAACGGTGATGAGACATCCACATAGTTCCTGTCGCGAGTGTCAGAACACATTATTTGTTTTTTTTTCCTTTCGCATCCCCGCAACGTATTTACTGCTTTTACTACGTCTCATCATATAACTCTAAAATAATCTCAATATATCCACTGTTAGGCTGTTCCTACTATACTTATATACTATACTCCCACCGAACTAGACTTCGCCCCCTCAGAGCAACTTGACATTATCCGGGTTGCCTTGTTGACTTGCAAAGTTGGTTAAATTCATGTACCGCTTCACCGGTCCATACCGATTGATATGTGGGGTGTAACGTCCCAACAGGGCCATATTATTATGAGAGACGCCGTAGTTGAGGGCTCCGGAAATTTCGACCACCTGAGGTTCTTTAACGTGCCCTCAAACCTGATCACACGGGCCTACACAACGTTTCCGCCTCCATCGGAAATGTAACCGCCGCAGCTGGGATTCGATCCCGTGACCTGCGAGTACCTTAGCCACCAGACCACCGCGGCGGGACTCACTGGTCTATACTTTGCTTGGGTGTGTTCCTTTACGTGTGACGTGCCTTTCGTGATTATATTCAAGTTCTTCCCTCCAAGGTCAGCCCTTTAGTTAAAAAAAATCCCTATGTATGGCCAAGGTAAAAACGCAACACTTGCATAAAGGCATTCTAAAGCTAATTCGAGAGTTTCAAGCTTAACGCGTGTGTTGAAACACAGATTAGTTCTTATCTACATAGCCGATTCGAGTTATGCGAGCAAACGCTAATTTGTGGCATCACAGAGCCATCGACTTTAGGACAAGCACTTGACCCCTGATTAACTTCACGCTTAAGTAATTAACTAGTTAACATAGAAACAAGGTCATCACGCTATCTTCACCCACCAGAGCGCGACGCACGCCTTGGCCGGAACACACAGCGCTTTCTTGGCTAGGCGATCACCTCAAGCCTATTATCGCGTTCATTTGACTAATTGAACGAGGCACGTTAACCATGCTCTATGCAAGTGATCGTTGTGACGTGCTTTTTTCTCTATTTTTTTTTCTAAACCCCTGTCAGAGTTCAAGAGTGGTCCTTTTGCGCGCGCTTTTGCACTTGTTCGTCGTAAATCTATCGAGTCACTCTGTATAATTACTGAACCGTGGGCTCAAAGCTTCTTCGAGCCTCTTGCCTCATGGGAATATAGGGCAGCAGCGCTAGTTGATGACATGCGTGCGATTTCGCGATGGAGCACATTTGCACATTTACAGTGATAAGAGGTATTTTTGTGTTTGTTGTTGTTATTGTTCTGAAAAAAAAGCACTATGGAACCAGGCGTTTTCAAACAACACATCATGCATATTATTCGCTTGCGTGTGATCCGAAACTCCCATGCGCAAGCGGCATATTGAGGAACATTTTAAGTTGTTCAGTGTTGTGCGTTGTAATGCGGCAACTTGACAAAGGGTCATTCGTCTGATTCGTTGGCTCGTTGGTTGGTGCCTGGTGGCGTCGCTCAACCAACTAAAGCAAGCATGGCTGTGAGTGAAGTTGCCGCATTAAAGAAAGGACAATTAAAAAAAATTAACGAAGAGTAGACGCAATGCTGATAATAAAGAAGCTGGATTCTCCAAGTCTTTTCACATATTAGGCAAAACTACTATACATGAGCGTTTGTTCTCACTTTTTTCAACCGACAACATCCACAAATCTTCGTGATTCAAGTAATTTTGCATTGCGCTTGCGTTGTCTTATTTTTTGGCAGGCATTGGCCTTTTTATTTTGCACGATAGTTGAGTGACGAGGTATGACTGGTGCCACTCCAAGGAGCTAACTGACTCATACATCGTTTCATAAACAATGTTTAATAATAGGTAGTCATGTTACAGCCGGCAAGCTGCGGCATAAGCTTAAGAGAGCTTCAAGCGACTTGAATAATTAACTGAAGTCAAGAACATCTATACAAGCACCAATAAGAGACTGGAACGCGTCTGTTCATGAGCCACAGCACGCCAAGTATCGCAGGAAGAAAAACGCGTGACATTTTATTCATCTGTATCACCCGCTAGATTTGGTAACAAAATCCTCATTAGGACAATAGACCAATCAATCATTTAGCGTGGTGTTCAGTAAACTTATACCAAACACGGTGCTTACATGTTTGCTCCAATAAAACAGAAAAGTTTCGTGCTCGCCAATTACAGAACTGTTTATACGTATAAACATTCTTTTTGTTTCTGAATATTTAAATATACACATTAAAGTTTTCATTCCAACAACTAAGTGGAAATTTTTAGCCGTTGCATAGAAATGGCGGCAACTTCCTGGATTATTTTTCATGTCAATAAAAAAACAAATCAATCGGTCACTGTGTCGCCTGTAAGAATATGGATATTGGTGGATAGCGTCCGGTCTGTCTTATGCTGTTTTCAGGAGAATCCGGTGCCCAGGCTTTGGTGTCTTCGAGTGCTTCGGCAGCCGTGACGTCAGCTCCACGCTGCCCTCCCGTGTGGGACTCAATCCACTGCTGGCCACCCGTAGAGGCCGGCAAGATGCTCACGCTGCCCTGCCGGGAGGTGTTCGGCCGGCTCAACTACACTCAGCACGACGTCCGCTGGGGGGCAGGTCAGTCACACCGGTACCCGTAGTCAAGCACACATTATTAAGGCGTAACAAAAGTCGTTGCCGGGCCAGCTGGTCTTGGTTAGCGCGTATTCGACACAGGACCCATAAATAAAAGAACACTGAAGCACAGGAGAAGCGCTTGTCCACAGAAGCGCCAGGACAAGTGCTTCTGTTTTTTTCTTTCTTTCTTTGCCTTGTCTCGACCGCACTCAATCAATCTTAAACAAATATTAGCGCAACGAAAACAGGGATGGGAGAAAAAAAAAGACAAACCACAGCGCTTTTTACTTTGCTTTTTTTTTTCAGATGTTAAATATTCCACTTCTTTTAGGAATACACATTAGTTCGAGTCAGCGCTGTAGTTTGTCTTTTTTCCCCTCCCTGTGTTCGTCGCGCTAATATTCGTTTAAGATTGTAGCGCACCAACACGCCCAATTCCCGCACCTGATCCATTCTATCCATTCTAGTTAAGCTTATCAACGTGAAAACATTAGATGCCTCATCAAACGTGAGAATCGGCCGTCAGTGCCAACAAGAGGGATGCAAAGAACCAACAGCATGGAATGAAGTCACCGCATGACGTCATCATAGAGTCACAAATTTACAGTG
The DNA here is from genome assembly GCF_043290135.1 of Rhipicephalus microplus. Taxonomy (NCBI): domain Eukaryota; kingdom Metazoa; phylum Arthropoda; class Arachnida; order Ixodida; family Ixodidae; genus Rhipicephalus; species Rhipicephalus microplus. The sequence goes on along the minus strand of NC_134700.1, from coordinate 263,817,286 downwards.
CTTGTGACATCACGCTACGCGGCGTCACATGGTGGCGTCATCACATGACGTGGCCACATTGTCAAATGGAGGCCGATCGTGGAGGCTGTGCATAAGCAGATGACGAGCGAAAAGCCTGCAATGCGTCCGATCTTGAAGCCAATGCAAAGCCATATTAGCTGCAGAACACTTTGGGAAGTGGGTAGAGAGATGATCAATACATTTATTGAGATTAGGAAGATGACGAATTTCGCCAGAGTATGCGGAGAACCGTCGCTGGTCTCCTAAATGCGAAGGGGATTACTTTTCTTGCGAATACTATCTAAAATTCAAGTCTGTGCCCCAAAAAGCTGCTGTCTCGTAAGACGAAGATGCAGACACGTTCTTGCACACGCAATTTCAGCACGCATTTTCACGTTATACGTATTAAAAAAAAGCATTGACAACGTAAAGTGCATCAAGTAGCGTGTGGACAACGGCATAGACACAGGTGGTAAAAAGGAACGTTGCACTTCAGAAAAATTTCTGGCACGGCGATTTGGTGTTGTAACACAGACGACATTCTTTTTTTATTTTGGCGTAAGACTGAAGAGGAAAGGAGCAGTGACAAGAGAAGAGAATGAAAATGTACTATACAAAGGATGAGCGCTAGCCCCTGTGCACTGTGTTCCTTTTCTCTTCTCCTCTCATTATTCCATTCATTTTCATTTCGCGGTGAAAAATAGAAAATAGAGTTCGCTCTGCACTGTTAGCGAAAAAGTGGGGGACAGATGGCAGCCTCTCTTAAATACACATTTAATAACAATAACAAGCTCCATTTGTCACGCTGAAAACAACCTCGTAAAAGTGGAAGAAGAAAAAGTAGCACTTAATACGCAACAGAGTAATGAGCAGCCTTCTCACTGTTTCAACCTTTTCAGTATTTTCTGATTATTTTATGTTTAGTAGTTATGTCATCCATATGTTCGCCCTGAATTGTGCTTAAGAGACGGGAAGACCGTCGTGATCCAAAGTGATCAAAATCCACAGAACTTCCATTCATTGTTTTGCTGTATTGTAATATTAACAGTAATGTAATTAGATTCGCAGTCGTGGTATATCAAGCCGGGCCGTTGAATTTAATCAGCGCCAGCCACTAAGGTTCGCCTCACAGTCATTCACATTATTATTTTTTTCTCGGAGAAGTAAACAAAGCTGTGAAACAACACATGCATTCAGCTACCCATCTGTTAGTCTGGTATGAAACAAGGAATTTAACGTGTAAGGTTATTTGTCTTCTTTTTTTCTTGGTTCAAGGAGAAGAATCTTCGATCCCGCTGTCAATACAACTTGAGCTAGTTTCGCGGAAGTGTATCAGAAGAATAATGTGTCGCCCAAATGAAGAATGAAAGATCCCGCACAATGCATATCGATTCTAGCTGCGAATGTCTAATTAGTTGACTAGGAGTGCCACAGCGAGCTTGTCGCTAGAAACTCTGGAGAACAAGAAGTTACGCTACTTTTATCTGCACGATCTGTTTGACATAGGAGTCTAATAAATCCCTGAAGACAGTCTACTTGTCCATGGTTGGTTCTCAGCCCTCAAGGGATGGTTGAAAATAGGAAAAACATCGAGGCAAAACAAGCTTTTTCAATGATAAAAAGAAAGAACGATCGACATGGTTGCTCAGAAGGAAAGTACATAGTCAGATATATTGACAATAAGCGTGTCCTTCACATCGCGTTAATGAACCCATGAGCTTTCGGGCTGCTGGGACGTGATAGAAATGCAAATGCGAAGTCTGTCTCTCGGCTGGCGTATCGTTGGATGTCTCGCCAAGACAGTGGTGTGGCTATTAACACACCCACATCAAGTGCCGGCACAACAGAAAATCCGCAGCATAATTTTTTCCCGGCTTTCACTTCCGTAAGTTATGACAGCTACTTGCTGCTAGGCACACGACAATTAACGCTAAGTGTCAGATATACCCCACTGGTCGATGGCGGGAGCAATGGCGATGACCTTGATAGCTCAGAATCTTCATACAAAACACAAGATTGTGTTTCCATTCTGAGGCGGAGCTTCTTACTGCCAGACCTAGCGCCTTAACGTGATTTTCGCACTAACGGGGCTTTCCTTTGATCTTCATCATATAAATTACCTGCGCTTACGATAGACTGCTGGCAACGAGTGCTCTACTTTTGTTGGGTACAAACAGCTCATGCACGCAGTGCTTCTCTCTCGTCCTTCACTGAGTCTTACATTAACTTCTAACAGCAAGCTGAGCAAGATATCATTGAATGTTCGAGTTCTCGCCCTGGATCATTAGCTCACGTACATTTGAGTTAATCATTCTTCTCGCTCGCGCCTTCATACGGTCAGCTTGCGTGTTCCGCAGAGTGGGCCTCAGACATCTATTTCATTGAAACGTGACAAACGCCTTGACGGGTGCTCTCTAATTTTGGCTGGTTGATATGCGATTGCCCAATTAAAAAAGTATTTTCAATGCCACGAATAGCTAAGTGCGCCATCTACGAGTAAGTTTGCCGGGTCATATGCTTCTACCGAAAATTGGTAATGTATCATGATTCACTCTAATTGTCCACTCGAATAAGTAGTAGTATTGATCCAGTGGGGACGAGAGGCAGACTTTGGTGTCCACATCAATTGCGGCTCTCCTCACCTATGACACTTCACACACGCCGTTAGTATAACGCTTCACCATTGAATATCACGATGCAGTCCTTCACTTCAGTATATATACTTCATTGTATACAGAACGCAATATATACATGTGTATTTTTCATGTTAATATGTCGCGTCCATAGGTTTTGAAGGCGAAAGTTTCTCAACGCGCCAATCGAAGGAGCCATTGGATTCTTAGAGAAAGCCTTGGCTCATCGAAAGGAGCTCTCGTGAGCAGAATTAGGTGCATTACCATATGCAAGCCATGTTTGACAGCTACTCGCGTTACGAGTAAGTGTGTATAAAGGGACTACTCTTTTAGCTTCGGCCACTCCGCCGGAAATTCCTGTTACTCACAGGTAATGGCCTTGATATTTGACTTTGCTTTTAGATCCGGTTGCACTGTCCGACAGTATATACCAAACATTGTATGTACAAAAAGTGCATCCAAAACTTCTTGGCGTTAAATACCTCACTCGAAACAAAACTCTCGTAAAAGAGTTTCAAATCGTGCGTTTCGCCACCGCGTAGTTTCCGTTTGAATTTCTCAAAAAAAAAAAACGACGGCCTTATTCATCTTGTTCGAGGTATAGCGCATCCAGGACGGGACAGGGAAGACACAGAACACATACACGGCGCTAACTTTAAACAATGCGGTTTAATCCGAGAAACAGCAATACTTATACCCAAACATAGCGCGTCATAACCACGTGCTGTAGAACCAGGAAATTGCAACTCATGCGACATCCAAATAATGCAATTCTTTCAATGATAATGATACCGATGGCTTGCTTATACAGGCGTCCCGAAAGTTAGCAATGAATTTCGCTTCTTTATTGAGCCTTGTCATTTGGTTAGTGCTTCTTCCGATTATACTGGTGCTATTAAAGAGGGGTTGACACCCGCATTCCTTGCAGTGACTTGCAAGAAAACCCTCAGGCTCCGCCTTGGCCACGTTATTCTTGTGTTCGTTCAGCCTATCATTGATGCATCTACCGGTTTGGCCTATATATAGCATGCATCACACGTTAATGGGATCCGGTAGATGACTCCTATGATGCACGCGACAAACCTAATACGGTGATTCTTTTCACACAGACCTTTCTCTGGGCGCTCCGGATTCGTCTTTCGGCAGTATTGCTGTTTCTCGGATTAAACCGCATTGTTGAAAGTTAGCGCAGTGTATGTGTTCTGTGTCTTCTTCTCTGTCCCGTCCTGGATGCGCTATACCTCGAACAACATGAATAAACAACAAGCCCGCCGTGCAACCTTATTGATTTCTCGCTAGGCATTCGCGGTGGTGCAGCGAGAATGCCGCAAAGGGGGGCGCATACCAGACATACAAAACATTTACCATGTCTGCATCGGCTCAGTTGAATAATTTGTACACATAACTTATAGGAATACTCGCGGTACACGCAAACTGTCATATGCATCGAATAATCACGAATCCTGTTTATAAAAGCTACTATTGCGAAAGCATGCACTTCATATTTTACGCGTACATATATCTCCAAGTCGTGTTCATTTTCATCAATCAAGTTGATGTATGCAACCACACAACGGTAAGCATTGAGCGCCGAGTTCCGAAATACCTTTGAATTAACCAGGCCTATAGACGAGTTAGATCCACGATCGAAAGTGTGCGCACTTCCGGTAACATGCAGTGCCACGCAACTGAACATCGTTACAACCAGCGACCACACTGAGCTTACGGTTCTGAAATTGTTTATGCTCACGTGCAGGGGTCATTGATCGCTGCGCATTTTTGTTCGGCGCATAAACGCCGGAAGAGTCATAAGCATCGTCTAACATTGTTCTTGCAAGAACTTTGTAGATATTTTTGCGCGATCGTTGTAGGCATTAGGAGCGTGATAATGCAGCCAGCGGCATCACTTGGAGCACGGCTGCCAAGAAATTTATGCCACTATATATATATATATATATATATATATATATATATATATATATATATATATTGTCACGTTACAACGTAACTGTAACCTGCTGATAATGGCACACAAGGACGTCAAACTGATTCGAGCAACGGCAGTACGACTATTGTTTTTCTCTGCACGCGCATCTTTGTCCTCTTCTGAACAGCGGCACATATAAGCATGCCAGCATCTGTGGAAATAATAGTTTCTTGTACTAGTGGCATTACCCCCCTTTCCAAAGGACATCGTCCCGATGTCACACCATTATTGCCAGATGAAAACACGCACGATAAGCAGTACACAAGGGGGTGTTCACCATCACTGTAAGTCTACTCAAGGGAGTGTGACGAATAGTCAGCGTTGGTAAAATGGTTTGATCCTCGAAACATGTACGACGTGTGGCTGTTGTGAACGGCGGGATTGACGAGCCATGTCCTCGTCAAGAACCTCGTAGTTCACTTCACTGAGATGACGGAGAACTCTATAGGGACCAAAATAGCGGTGTAACAATTTTTCTGACCGGCCCCGTTGTCGAATGGGAGTCCACAACCATACTCGTTCTCCGGGTTGGTAAGAGACATCGCGACGACGAGCGTTGTACCGCAGCGAGTCGATGCATTGTTGCTTATGGATTCGTTCGACTGCAAGCTTACGAGCCGCGTCTGCCAGTCTGATGAATTCGTTCGTCTTGACACTAATCTGGTGTCTGTCTGGTAGAAGCATGGCATCCAGCATTGTAGTGACCTCCCTGCCATGAAGCAACCGGAATGGTGTGAATCCAGTTGTTTCTTGCACATCGGTGTTGTAAGCGAACGTGACGTAAGGGAGGATGTCATCCCAGTTTTTGTGGTCTTGGTCAACGTACATGGATAGCATGTCGGCGATCGTCTTGTTTAGTCGCTCTGTAAGGCCATTGCTTTGTGGGTGGTATGCAGTAGTTTTTCGATGTACTGTGCCGCTAAGCTGCATAACGTCTTGTATCATCCGGGCGGTAAAAGCTGTGCCACGATCAGTAATGACAACTGCTGGTGCTCCATGTCGGAGGACGATGTTTTTCATAAAAAAGTGGGCAGTCTCAATGGCGGTGCCACGTTGTAATGCCTTCGTTTCGCAGTAGCGCGTCATGTAATCAGTAGCAACTACAATCGAGCAGTTGCCGTCACGAGACTTGGGAAAAGGTCCGAGTAGATCCATGCCTATTTGTTGGAACGGTTGTGTCGGCGGAGCGATGGGCTTCAAAAAGCCGGCTGGGCGCTGATGTGGTGCTTTACGGTGCTGGCACTCGTGACACGTCTTCACGTAATGCTTCACGTCTCGACTGAGCTTAGGCTAGTAGTAGTTTTGGCGAATCCTGGCCAAGGTACGTGTGTATCGCAAGTGGCCTGAGGAAGGCTCATCGTGACAGGCGGACAAGACATCGGCTCGTAACGGTGGTGGGACAACGAGCAGGTACTCAGTCGCGTAAGGGTCGAAGTTTCTTTTATAGAGGATATTTCTGCGGACGCAGAAGGATGATGACGAGCGGGCGAATGCTGGTGGTGGATGCGGCGTACGGCCTTCGAGATATTCGATGAATTGTCGAAGCTCGGAATCGTTCTTCTGCTGTTCAGCCAAGTCGGATACACTAACGGCGCAGAGAAAACGGCCGTCGAGATCGTGATCACCTGACGCTGTCTTAAGAGGAGCTCGGGAAAGGCAGTCCGCGTCAGTATGCTTCCGGCCAGACTTGTACACGACTGTCAAATCGAACTCCTGGAGGCGTAAGCTCCACCTGGCCAGACGTCCGGAAGGGTCTTTAAGGTTCGCCAACCAGCAGAGCGCATGATGATCGGTAACAACTCTGAACGGGCGACCATACAGGTACGGTCTGAATTTAGCTATTGCCCAGACAACAGCTAGGCACTCCTTTTCAGTTGTTGTGTAATTCGCCTCCGCAGATGATAAAATCCGACTCGCATAAGCAATAGGGCGTTCGACGCCGCCTTGCCACTGGACGAGGACTGCACCAAGGCCGATGTTACTGGCGTCTGTGTGTAATTCAGTGTCGGCATATTCGTCGTAGTGTCCGAGTAAGGGCTCAGATTGGAGACGCTGCTGGAGTTCGGAGAAAGCGCGTGTTTGCTCAAGGCCCCACACGAAGGGAACGTCGTCTTTTGTCAGACGAGTGAGGGGTTCGGCAATGGTTGCGAAATTTTGCACAAAGCGTCTGTAGTATGCGCAGAGGCCTAAAAATCGACGCAAATCACGTTTGTCTGTAGGTGGTGGAAAATCTGCGACAGCCAATGTTTTGTCTGGGTCCGGCCGAATACCGTCAGCGCTAACAAGGTGACCGAGGAACTTTAATTCATTGTAACCAAAATGACATTTTTCTGGTTTCAGTGATAGGCCTGCCGTGCGAATTGCAGCAAACACAGATCTAAGTCACCGCAAATGCTGCTCAAACGTTTGAGAGAAGACAACGACGTCGTCTAAGTAAACAAGGCATGCTTCCCACTTGAGACCGGAGAGCACTGTATCCATCATCCTCTGGAATGTCGCAGGGGCAGAACACAGACCGAAGGGCAGCACCTTGAATTCGTACAGACCATCAGGCGTTATGAATGCTGTTTTCTCTCGGTCGCGTTCATCAACTTCGATCTGCCAGTAGCCACTGCGTAAATCCATAGAGGAGAAGTATCGGGCGCGTCGGAGGCGGTCTAGTGAGTCGTCGATGTGCGGAAGCGGATAAACGTCTTTCTTTGTGACTTTGTTGAGTTTGCAGTAATCGACGCAAAATCGGAGAGTGCCATCCTTCTTTTTCACTAGTACGACGGGGGACGACCGTGTATCTGTGGAAATAATAGTTTCTTGTACTAGTGGCAATATATATATATATATATATATATATATATATATATATATCACAGCGCTTCGAAGCTTCCACATTGCAATGATGTGAAACTGAGGCGCTTTTTGTCTTCTTAAACCGGTCTCATCCTATTCCTAATTGAGACCAGAAAGTTTAATCTACAGTAATTTGTCTACTTGATATTTGTAGCCAATGAAAGTAAATTAAGAGCCCGGAAGTAGGTACTGAAAGTGAAGTATGATCCCTGAAGTAGAAACCGTAGCAGCAACCAGATTTTGGTTACTTCTTGTTTATTTGAGTTTTCTTTTTTTTCGTTAACCTATTTTTCTTGTGTTATTGTTTATTTGACCAAACATTGAGCGTCGGACATGAAACTGCGTTTAAGAAATGTAGGCGTTACAGGTCCATTAAGACTATGTGCTAGAAATACAAGAACAACAATAACAAGAATATGATGAATTCTATCATGCATCATTTATACTTAAAGCCGCATGAACCATCACCAAGTGGTTTTCCCACAACTAGTACAAATTACTGCTCATATTCGCTCCTCATTCATTACAGCTGCATGTGCCTGCGTTTTCTGTACACACTCTAGTTCACATAAATTTGAGAATGTTCTCTAAACTCTCTTTAGCTGCTAAAAAAAGGCCACCCCTCATTTAGTATTTTGACTGGATCCTTTATGTGAAGGAAAAAATACAAATAAAAAAACATGATGAGGCCTTGTGGCAGACTTGTGCCATTGGCAATTTTGTTTCTTTCCTTATTTTTTTATTGTGCCTTACTGACAAAGGGTCAATTTAGGCGTCAGCCGTGAGGCTTGGAATCACTTGTCTCTCATGTTTTCACTCGGGCAAGCAAATTCGGTGCGTGGGCTTATTTCTGCGTAGTACGAGTTATGAGGGTTCGCTACACGACGTGCTTTTTTTAGTAAAGCCCGTGTTATGTAAGGCAATGATTAGACATTATATCCTATTCGTATTGCTCTTACAGCGAACTAAATCTCGACAATATACGTGGATTGATCACCCGTTACTTACATTGCTTCACTCTCACACCTAATAAAGTTGGAATGCATTAAAAATTGTCTATAGCCAGAACTTTTTTTTTCGAATTTCGCCACTCCTATTGATATTGTAGGCAAGCTTGCATGTTCACGCCGAATTTTCGTGAGCCCGTTTTACGACCCAGCTCGCCCGCATGGTACACTCGTCACCCGTTCTATGTGTTCGACGATCAACGCGCCTGCTCATCGAAGATAACGTACACCGTTGGAAATGGGTCTCTCACACGAGAAGACCTGAGCTTAAGGAGCCGTAAGAGGCAGTCGTCACTAGCTTCGAGACGTCCAAAGCAGAGAAGGTGACGTGGTTGCAATATAGGCGGGAGAGACGATATGAAGGGAGCCGAAGTGCGTCAACGCGTGCTTACACGGAGTAGAGTGAAGCAAGTGGCGTGATATCATACCGCGACGGGGAGAAGAAAGAGAGGCAGCGAGACCTCCCGGCGCAGAGCCGTACATCAATCCCGGTTCTCGCTTGGCTGGCCACTCGGCCAGCAAAGCAATCGGTCCTCACGCTGGCTTCATCGGTCATTCCCTCCGCGGGAATTACGGTTCTACGATCGAGATGCGGCTGCCTCCGCGAGGCGCCCTATATACACGCCGGGAAGCTCCACGACGTGTAGTGCGCTATATAGCTGCCGTCAATTCGTTCTTCGCGGGGACTTGCGGCCTTGACACTGAAGACGTCGACTAGATGTCGTGAATGTATGGAACAAGAAAGTGAACACCGGGAGGAAATCTCTCGCGGAGCCTGTCGCTATAAATGCAAACTCGTCTTTTGGGATGCAATTACGTGTTGAAGCTAAGCACCCCGCAGTGAAACCTGATACGAGGAGTGTTCGGCGCTACGTTAAGCGTCTGGACGACAGTGGCGTCAAAAATTGAGTCAACTGACGTTCTAATTATCGTTAGGCGGGACAAATGAATTGGTAGGAAAAGGAGGAGGAGGACGAGGAGGACGAGGAGGACGACGAAGAGGAAGAGGAGAGAAGGGCAAGGAAGTTGGCCAGTTATAAAATTGGCTGACTACCCTGTGTCGGAGAAATCGGTAAGGGAATAAAAGATGAAAGAAGAAATGTTTCAAAATAAAGAGTAAAAATAAGAAAAGAGATAAATGCATCCATACAACGCCTGTATAGGGAAGATATGCGGTGGTCTCTAGTCACCGAGCGCATGTTAAAATAAGATAATGCAATTGAGGACAACAAGGTGCAAGGTGGCGTAACAAAAGTAGCGAACTTGCATGCACAAAATGACGTCAAGTTGGGAAAAGTCGGGTTAACTGAAGATCGATAAAAGAAGCCGTTACCCTTTAGATGGCGCAAGACAAGCTTGCTAATGGTCGCTGTCGAGATGTTCTGATAACAACAATGCTACATGACACCAGATGCCATGCTGCCCTGTATGTGTCCCGTGTTTTGACTTCTGTGCACATTCGTCTTGCTACAAGCAGAGCGTGCTTTGCCGAGGGTCATTTTTCGTTTAGAGAAAATGTAGTAAACGTGAAAGGTTTTTGTCATCGTCACTTACTAGATCATGTATTATATTATCAAGTTTCTTTCTAAATGAGACGGCATACTTCGAAAATGGCCATTAGAGACACCGCGTTGTGAACACGTATTACGTCACCGTCCCTTAACACGTCAACAGTATTGTTCCTTTCGCTAGTCTTCATACTTTCTTTCTTTTCTTTGTCTATCAAACTTCAGCCAGCCTGGCTAACAAAGCTAACTGGGCTTTGTTTCTTGCTTATTAAGCACTGGAAGTTTATTTCACTACTTTTTATGTATGACCACTTTTTTTTACCAAATTCAAACGCTTGTTAGCGCTCAAAAACAGCGTGGCAGTAATTCAACAGCTCGTTCAGTGTAATTGGCGCCCGTCGCAGTGCTCTCGTGACGCTAATTAGGTAAGACGCGCGTCATGACATTGCCAGCAGCGACGCAACAGAGCCAATTACTTTTATCTCCTCTTTTCACCGAAGGAGCCATTGTGCAACGCAGAGAAGCCATCTGATGAGTCACCTAAATTTCTGTCACTCTGAGAAACAGCTTGCACAGGCTAGATTAGGCAATAGAGTATGCGGGTTGAGTGTACGCCACTCCTGCGAAAAAGGAAAAAAAGGGCGCAGAAAGCTAAAGCGCGACAGAGAGCAAGGCATTCGGAAAGATTCAGAAAATTAGGAACCCGCTGAACGTTCAGCATATTCTGTTTCTCGGAACTTCACTAGGTTCCAGAAACAAGATTGTCTGCAAGGCCATTTGAAAATTCCATCGTAACACAAGGGAGACACCTTGATAGTAGACACCTAGTTGTAGTGCAAGAAAATTAACAATTTGGTACACCGGGTAGCAAGAACATTGTCGACTAGCATTCAAAATTATTAATAAAGTTTTTACTTAAAACTATATTACTTTAAAAGCCTCTATCATATAGTTTTTCTATACGTCTGAATAATCTCAGTAAACGTTTCATCTCGACCTGACTTTTCAAAATGTTTCTATTCTTAACACTACGCATGGTGGGTAGGAGCCATCAACCGAGAGGCAAGTCAGATAAGAGCAAGAATGCCAGTGTTGACGGTGCAGTATTTTAAAGGTAAATTCGCGGCAGTGTTCCACGCAGTGAACTGTGCTGCCCCACGCAACGTTAAAGGTAGAAAAGGCTGGAGCGGCCATGGTTGTCACTAAATTATCAACATCGTGAGCTTGCTGCTCACATTATCACCCCACTCGTCTCACAGCCGCAAGTGGTGGGTGCATGACTTCTCCAACTATATAAAGGAATCGGCCGATCAGTTTGTCTCTCTGACGGGATGTTCTCTCGGTTCAGGTTCTCCATGTAGTGTGCACTTTGTCGTGCAACAATTGCGCCACCAACTATTCGGCTTCACGCATTATTTCCTTGGAGTGTCCATTCAGCCTTGCCGGGTTTCACGAAACAATCGGCCCGGAAACTTATTCTCTAAACAAGCCAGAAGTTCCGGAGACGAACTTCTAGGCTTGGGGAGACAAAAACGAGAGTGGTATTATCACGAGCACTTCTCCAACACCTAAAACAGTGTAAAGACCAGCCATGGTGTGTAATAGTGATGGTGCTGAATTGCTGACCCCCAAATTTTTTAATTAAATCCCGGCGGCGGCGGCGAAAATGCTTAAAGGCGAGAATGCTTGAGATCCATGTACTTAGATTTAAGGGAATGTTAAAGAACCCCAGAGGGTCTAAATTTCTAGAGCTTTCCACTATGATGATAATAATGAGGTTTGGTGTTTTGTGGCGCAAGGACCATTTCATGACCGAAGAGTGCCCGTTCATGGGACACGAGATGTGGACAATGATTGTGATAAGTTGCTGTATAAGGGCCTTAAAATTCCTCGCGCTAAGGTGGGTAAAAGCATAGAAGTAATAAAGTCATGACCATGTCGGGAAATGTATTACATAGTGTCAATGAATTACGAAAAGTTGTGATTATGAAAACCATGGTGGGCATGCATGGCATTAGCACAAATGCCTCGATAATTCACACGCCGCGAGGCAATTGCTTGCGGGAAACCTATCTGGAGAGGTTGTCCTACGGAATGGCTGGGTATATGACGTGAAAGGTACGGGCATCTCTCAAAAAAGCCAACAACAATTTATGTGTGAAAAGTGAGCTTTCCGCTATGGCGTTTTTTATAATCATATGGTAGATTTCGGACGTTAAATCCAAATAATAAGAAATAAAAAATTACCGTCATCTTCGACTAAACCTGGCATACAGGATCAGTTATTCGTCCCGCCTTAGACGTACCAATAATTCCTACTGTCTTAACTGTGGCGGCGTTGAAAGCATGCACTTCAATGCCCCGCGTATCGCGACGAGAGACAATTTTTCGGACTACAAGAAGACGTGACTGACCACGATCTGCTAACGTTACACAAGTGTTAGGTGCAATGCTCGGCCCTTCGTAATAGCGACGGGTTTTAGTCCGCATTAAACTAGCTGTCGAAAATCGGCCTAATCGGAAAGTCTTTGTGATTCAATATTTAATAAAAAAGAGGCCCAAACGTAACTCACATCACAGTTATAAATATTCGCATTACATTCCGTTGCTCATTTTATATTTGTTGTAATTTTTCTTATTTTGTAATGTTTCCCTCTCTTCTAGAATATTTCAATTCTACTTTCCATTCCTAAACAGAATAGCATGCGAGTGGTTATATATACGCCGATAAAAACGTGCTTGTCTTTTTAGCTAAAAAGCGCTTGTTCTGAATATATAAAAAATACTTGAGGCACGAGGTGTCGAACAAGGCAACGTTTAGACAACTCAGCAAGGGCTGAATTCAAAAAGCGTTTTCTTGACTGCGCCATTTATTGACCATTATATTGAGGGGGTACGATAGTGATGGCACGAATTCAAATTACTCTGCACTTCTGAGGGTAAGGAGGACACACGGAGGCCAATAAATCGGCAAGAAAACGAATCGAACCAGCCAGGCCATCTGGTGTGGCAGTGACTGTAGCGGCATGAAATCAGGATAGAAAAAAGTGAGAGGGGGGAAAAACACAAATAAGCGTTGCTCCAGCGAAACAAAAGCAAATTGTGAAAACACTGCCATTCAACTTGTCTTTCTCATTGGACAAGGCTCAAGAACATGAGGCGGTCTTTCTGGTTTGTTCATGCTTGCTAATGTGACTCAAAAGCCAAAATAAAAGAAGGCAGTTTGAATACTGGATTTATTCATGTTTATTTCGCCATGTACATTTGTGCTTACTCCTTGTGATTTTTTTCACTCTTGTTCGATGAACCATTCATTCTAGAAACATCAACTTTCTGTTCGTATTAAAAGGTCCGGACTGCACGAACAAACTGACCATGCTAGCTCGTCTGGTGGCCTGGAATACTTGCACCAATGCATGAGGCACCAGAAGAAAGCACGCCTTTTCTAGCTTTGTCATTTCGATCCGCTTTTTATTCTGTTCTGGTTTCACAATGACTTTCTTGAATACAAGCACATTATCTATTGACACTAGCTTTGAGACAATCACATTATCAAAAAGATGGCACCATGACGTAACAAAATAAAGCCTAATTTTTGTGTGTTTTCCAGTTTTTATTTTTTTCGCTTTCCAAGGACAAATTGTTCTTCCGCCAAGCAGAAGGGCACATTTCGGCCAAATCTGCTTTAATCTTTGTGTAATAGATCAATGACACGATGAGAAATGAAGTCCTGCATGTTCGACAATTTTTCCCTATCTGTCTTTTACTTTTGTTTAACATTTCTGTGTCCAACTCGTTACTATGCAGAATGCATTTGCTTCTGCTGCTTTTACGTACCCCCGCATGCCGCGGAACAGCAGCAAGCGATGGTTTCCTGTGCAGAAATCAATCGATAAACAAACTTTTCTGTTTCAAGGGTGAACTAGCTTCCGACCGGGCGTGTAGCTACTCGGGACAATACCACGGTGTACGCTTCCGGTGTTCTTTTTTTCTCTACTTTTACCACTTCCGCCTTCATGGCTAACAACAGTGGCCACGTCTAGTGTCTGACACACATTCGTCTTCGCGTTTTTCTTTCTGTCTCGTGACGCAAAGCAGCCCTCCCGGTGGCCTTCAAGTATACTCCATTTGTCAAGCTCACTAATAGGGGCGTTCCGCACGCGTCACGTGACGCATTCCCGCACACGCCTTTTTCGCGATGAAAGAAAAGCCAGATGCTAGTGGTTTCTATTACAAGTATTTACGGATACACGTGGACTCCGTGTTTCTTTTTTGTTTTCCGCATTCAGTGCTCATCGTCTCGCCTTTAGTTCTAAACTGTGCAAGTAGAAAACCATAAACGAATCTTAAAGTCCGGACGATCTCTCTATGCCAGACAGCCATGTTATGGGGGTGAGAAAAAGACCCAGCGAGGGAAACATTCCGAGAACTCGCATGGTCTGCACTTTTGAGGTGTAGCCCAACTGAAGCTAACCGACGCAGAAAACTCCTCCCCACATCAATGCCGTTCTACCAAACCCTCTGAAGAGGTCGGGTCACCCTAAGCGCTAGTCCCCTCTACTAATGGCACCCTTGTCAAGACGGATCCATGGACAGTTGCCGGACGTGCATGAGCGTCAAAGAGAGGAACGAGGAGAAGGGCGTTTGTGTGAATCAATCAATTCGAAGGCCGTCCATCTCATATTTCTTTTTTTATTATGCCATGGCCTAACGAACTAACCCCCCTCTTCAAGCAACTCTTTGCAGTTCTTTCGTTCTCTGACGTAGAATGGTAAAAGACAAGTGAGGAACAAATAACAGACAGAGAGGAAGAAGATATTAGCATGGTATTACTAACACTGCTCACACCTAGCTGATCTGCATCTGTGTCGCCCTTAAGTATAGAAACGACGATATCATATTTTCCTTTCGTGACGGCAGCGTTTTGCAGCAAGATGGCAAGTTGGGGCCAGTTCGATTACGTTCATAAGCATTTCTTAGTCGGGCTATGTCAGGTATCCGGCGTTGTCCGTGGTTGGTGTCCGTGCAACGACAGGTGTTCTCTCTGTGCTCTCGCTCCCTCTCCCATGGGAACAGCAGGAGTGCTCGCACTCATCCTTGCCCTTAGCAACCAGAACATGTGGTGCGAAAGAGTGTGGGAGAGGGTAGGTGCAGTGCTTCGCCGCTACTCCTCTCACCGTTCGCTCTCTCTCTCTTTCCTTCGCCTCATACTCCCGCCCGCTCGCGCCTCACTCTCGACCATTCACTGGCCGAGTGCCTCTCAAGAACATCCAGAAATGTGTGCTTCAGACACCACTGTGAAACGCCAACACCGAGCGGATAACGCTGGCACCGCACTCTTCCGTCCACTCGATCCTCACTCTCGACTGTTCGCTGGCTGGGCACTTCTCAGGGCGATGGCAGAAGTCGGTGAAAGCGAATGTCTGACGGCAACAGTACCCTCTCTCGGCGCAAAAAAAAATGCATTGTCGTTTCCTGACGATTTACTTCGGGAAGGTGGGGAATTTTTTTTTTCAAAATGGTTATTTTCGCAATTGCTCCGTCGTTAATGCGAGCCAATGCATCACCTGGTGATGTTCGAAAGTGTTCAGTTCAACCACACGTTTGCAATGAAGTTAAGCCATATTTATCAATAACATTCAGCTCGGGTTAAATGCGTTCCTTGTGAAGCTTGCATTCGTCTCGAGGATGTCGCAGTAGATCCCAGATGTGACGGATTGCTTAGGCAACACAGGTGTAGCTTTATTTTACAAGGGGTGCGAATTAATACATGCACAGATGAAAAAAAAATTACAGTATATCTACGGAGTGAATGATCATGAGTGGGGCAAAGCTTTGAAGGGCTTTATCGACAAACTGTCACTCTTCTGTCCGTCCGTCCGCCCGTTCGTTCATCCGTCCGTCCGTCCGTGTGTCTGTCTGTCTGTCTGTCTGTCTGTCTGTCTGTCTGTCTGTCTGTCTGTCTGTCTGTCTGTCTGTCTGTCTGTCTGTCTGTCTGTCTGTCTGTCTGTCTGTCTGTCTGTCTGTCTGTCTGTCTGTCTGTCTGTCTGTCTGTCTGTCTGTCTGTCTGTCTGCCTGCCTGCCTGCCTGCCTGTCTGTCTGTCCACACCTGCTGAGTTAGTCATAGAACTAGGCGGAAACTTACCAAGAGAGACATGCATACAGACCCACGGCTTAAGGAGCTTCGCCCCTGAGAGACTGCATGAACGATTGCGTCACGCCTTTGTATTTCACGTTTGTGCATGCTTTCTTATGACCTCCCCTTCCTTTTTATTCGACGCCCAGTGGACGAATTGCATCAGCCAGTTCTGCAGAGACAAAAAATCATTACAGGGGGGGGGGGGGGATTTCGCTGGAACCAGTAGTTTCACCAGTCCCTGTACTAAGCTTACTTTATTTTCGCATTCAATTAGGTCTTGGTGTAATAGTGAACACAAAGACATCTTAGAGAGAAAAAAAACGTAATCGAAGTCTCAGAAACATCACAGCCCGGGTGCTTGAAAAAGAGTCGCCCTTCTTTTGTAGAGAGAAGGGTGACACGACTATTCATTAACGGTAAATGAGTTTCTTGAAGGAGCCGCTTCGAAAAAAAATTACTGTAGAGGTGGCAGACGAGAAGAATGTAATGTTTGATAGCTTTTAGTATGCAATTAGTGACGAGCTTCAAAACGAAGCTTCACTGCGCGGTTTCTGTCGCTTTATGCGTCACCGCTCAGTGGTGGGTGATTAGTGAAGGCTTGAAATGTTTGTTTTTTTCTACTTAAGTTTTTAAAATATTTCTATGAATGACGGCAAGTTAGACTCCGAAGCCAAATTTCGTAGCGTCCCTCATAACGAGCAGACATTTTTCGCGCAAGCCACTCGCACAATAGCGTATTTTTTCCGATGCTCAGACCATCCAAGCAACCTGCTCTAAGTAATCAAATAGGTACTCGCGTATCCAAGCTTATTGCGTGCAAGAATCAGGATGTGCTCCTTTTAGCCTTCCCTCTTTGTTCTTGGACTCTTGAAGGTTCTCTGCCAACATTTTCAGTGGGGCCCGGTGTTTTTTAAAGTTGTTTTTCAATGATTGTGTGTTTAATAAATTTGGGTAGAGGTTAATGACAACAATAATTGATGGGTCTTTACGTCCCGTAACCGCAACATGTTTGTGATAGACGCCATTGTGGATGGCTCCGAAGACTTTCGCCGTTTGGTGTCGTTCAAGGCGCACCTAAAATTATTTACACGGGCCTCTAACACTTCACCTCCATCGAAACGCAGCCGCAGCGGCCGGGTTTCGATCGCGCTTGGGGTCCACACTCCAGCACCATAATCACGACAGCACTGAGGCGAGCTGAAGAAGAGTCTAATGCCTAGGCGCCGCACTGGCTACTCCTTTTTGACGCGATATCGTTGGAGATCTCGTGTCGCAGGAATTCCGCTGTCGGCGTCAGCACCATTGCTTGTGAGCGAAAAATCGTCCGTGAGCGAAAAAATTGAGAAAGAAGCAAATAAAATAACCAGTAAAATTTTTGGTCCAATTGCGAATCGAACCCGGGCCGTTCGCTGGGACAACCAGGTGTCCTACCACAAAGCCAATTTGTCATTTGCAGCTGCTTCGGGAAGAAACACTACATAAATGCCATGTAGTGGAAGGAGTCTCCTTGACGCATTTTGTTTGACCGGTGTCACGACGCAAACGACCCTCCATTTGGTGATTTGTAGGCGCATTTGGGAGGCCATCAAACTACGTAGAAAAAAGGCGGGAATAGTGCAGCCATGGCCGCTAAAAACACACTTTTAAACAGCTCTAAACTTGGACCACCATGTTTATCTAGCAGAAAACATATCATGCCTTTCCTGAGGCGTTGATCAAGCAAACAGCCAACGCTAGATATTGTGCTGCCCTCTGAGAGACATTGTGAGACTCTTCGTGCCCCTTCAAGGCAACGCCATTTCAACAAACCACAACACTTGCTTCACCGACCGTAATGCGATGCTTGTTGCAATTGGCCGGAAGAGGTCTCCAGAAGAACAAGTCGAACAATTGCCAAATAACTATAACGCAAGACGGACGACAGAATGTGACCATTTACGAATACAAGTGTCACACCTAGGCGCAGTTCATAATACAGGACCATGTGACTAAATAACTGTACAATATTTTCAAAAGTGCTGTTAAATAGATCGAAAACATGTACCATTTCTATAGATACGTCGCGCTTGTGCGCGCGTGTGTTTGTGTGCGCGTGAGTGTGTACCAAAACATAAAAAGTATGCACCTAGCGGTTGAAGGGCGCTCTAGGGACGGATTTTGCTTTCGCATTCAACTCTTAAAGACGAAGCTTAGGGGTCCCCCAATTTTTTCCCCTTTTTTCGTAGAGTATAGTTGCCACCATCAAGTAGTCAGCATTCACAAAATTACTCGTGCAGGCATATAGAAGAACACACACGAACTTAGTCTCGGTACTTCTGTACAAACAAATGGTTCCTACACTGGGAATGCTCGTCCAGTCGACATTGAAATGCTTTCACGTCACAAAACGAACGAAACGTTGAAATTATCTCAGCACCACAAAAATGATACAGTGCTCCTGATTGGCGGCCGTAGATCCAGCACCGAAAACAGCTTATCGCAGCGAGTCTGGCATGATTTCCAGTATCTTCATGCATATAGTGATGACGATCCCTTGCGATTGCGTTGATTGACCTTCCAGTAGAAGATTTAGGACACGGTAAATTACGTCGTTTAAGTTTTTCTACAATTCATTTCACTGAGTGAGAAAGGGTGCGTAAAATGCGATTGGTGTTATGGAGAGGATCCAGCGGAATGCCTACCCCCGCTGATGGTACTAGAATGACTACTGTAATATTGACAGCTTCGCCTGCCCAAACACCGGTCACGTCAGCCTACGCAGTGTGGTAGCTCAGTGGATAAAGCGAGATTAACATTGCAGACCTCGTAAACCCAGGTTTAGTTCGAGCCAAGGCGGCCACCCTTTGGTGCCCATGGGCACAAAATGATGTATAACACTCATGTATGGAAATACTAAGATTCAGGTGCACCATAAATAACTCTATAGGTAGTTAAAATTGATTAGGAAAACACCGCTACGGAACGACTAAAAATTTAATCGTTGTTCTGGTGCCTCAAACCCTGAGGTTTACTTGGCTAATAAGTTTGTCAGCCTAGAAGCAGACCCGATCATTTGGCAGCGTGGCAGGATATACCAACGTGCCTGGCTTTGTGGCTACTAGCTTTGTGGCCGCGTTTCTGGGCGGGCCCAGAAACGCAGAATTAAAAGTAATTGATAAACAGTGAAGCTTTATGATTAGGATATAGTGATCATGGCTTTTAGAAAACCTATGACTAAGAAATTAGCATTATGTGACCAGTGTAATTGCAAACCGTCATAAAGAAATGCAGTTTAATGTACGATATAACTAAAGAGGCACTCCAAGTGAATGAATAAAGATTAGTTTCGGCCATCCGATTTTTTATTGCGCATCTACGTGAAGGTATAGCAGAATTATTTCCATTACTCCTATTTCGGTACGGGCAACCTTCGGTGGGAACCGAAGCTGCGTCCTCGAGCAGCACGTTTACCATAAGGTATACGTCGGCGGGTGCCGAAACGCATAACAAGATCATGAGGGAGGTTATGGAGATTTTACATATTGCACTGTAAGGACGGCCTAGCCGGTTTATACTTCTTGATGATTGTATTAACCAGCCGTTTGTTTCACTTATCCCTAATCAGACTTTTTAAAATTATCTTACATTCAGCCGTCATGTAGGGTTAATCGAGAATTTGAAGGCTGAAGGTTTCTTCTTTTGTTTCGTTTGTTTTTGGACGCAAATGACAAAATTCTGATGAATGACTTATCACACGGCTGGCTCCTACAGCGCATGCACTGTATTTCTTTGTTTTTTTATCAAGGTTTTCTGTTTGTGTAATCTTTCAAGTGAACATTCAAAAAAAGATGACGCGCATTGGTTATGCTGTGATCCTCTTTCTTTGTCTTCGCACTTTTGCGTTGTCGCTCGCTAAACATGAACTATCACCGATTGGGTGACCTTTGCCCTCTATAGTGCTTATAAACATTTTGTCAACTTTCATGGGGCACTGTCCTCAAAAAATTAAAACGAGAGAAGACAGGCACCCAACTTCACCCTAATTAAATCTTGTTCAAATATTTGCACTGCGTAGGTGTACTACGACCTACAAATAAAATGAAAGTGGAAAGAAAACAAAAGTGGTTTCACTTCTATCTATATAGTGAGAAGTTACCAAGAGAAGACTAAATGAATGAAAACGAAGAAACTTGAAGAAAAACTCGCAAAGCTCCTTACGCATTAGCATTTAAGAGGACTCGAAGTTGAAAGCCACCTCATTTGGTTCATTTACCATCCACTGCGGCTTTCCACTCCAGATCACGTTCGCATGAGACCTAAAAGGTTTCCACCTTATAGTAACCTAAACTGGCTATTGCAAATGAGGGAAGCACCGCATGCCCTTCGGATGTTGTGAATGCCCTTACATTGCAATAATCATCCAAGAAAATTTAGGTGTTATCACTGCCTGATCTACAACGGCGTCATGTGGGACTTGTTACTCCATTCTGGTCGGAACTGTGGTCACGTGAAGACCGCGGCAGAGCACAGTTGTGTACAAACGTGGCAGCACGAGGCTTAGGTGCTGTTGCGGGGCTACACAAGAAAAGCAAAGCAAAAAATAAATGAAAAAGCTGCTGGCATCAAGCCTGGAGCAACAGTGGATCTGGGTGGCCTTCCATGGCTTACAAGTCAAGCCTAGCTTAGACATAGCCAGTACAGATCCACATGAGCATAAAGAGTGGCAGTTGAGGCAAGTAAAGTCTAGTTGTGCCCCTCTCATTTTTCTCTCTCTCTTTATTGTTATTGCATGTCTGTCATTCTTTCCATTAACATTTTACCTGCTTGCATTCTTTTTTTTTCTCGACTCATTCATAGCAACGCAATCATATGATCCCCATAAATGCTCTTTCTGCCATCGTGCCTGGATAGACAAGGAGTCAGGACGCTCTCGTTCAGAGCATGAGCACCAAGGTTCAAATGCCACCTCGGCGAGAACTTTCATTTTTATTTATTGATTTATTTATTCTGCTCTGAAGTTGTCGTATCTTCTCCCCTTTATTCCTTCCTCCTTTCCACATCACCCAGCAGAGCTTTTGTTTCCCGCACGCCTCCCTCCTCCTTGCCGAAGCACTCCTCGTTTTGCTCGGCTTTACTCTCTCCCACTAAGTTTCACAACTCTTGCCACACCCTTCTCCATAACTCCGCTTCGCTGTGCTCTATCCATCCACTGTCCTTACCTTCCCTCACCCCCGATGTACTGGGTAGTGGGGCTTGTCCAATTCTTGCGGCTCATATATATAGAAAGAGTTTTCACGGATGCCGCACGACTTCGTCATCATCATCATCATCATCATCGTCATCATCAGTCTGACAACGCCCACTGCAGGACAAGGGCCTCTCCCATGATCCGCCGATCAACCCTGTCTTGTTCTTCCTGCTGCCACGTCATACGTGCGAACTTTTTAACCTAATTGGCCTACATAGCTTTCTCGTCTCCCCTTCGTGCGTCACCTTCTCTGGGAATATCGTCAGTTACCCTTAATGAACAGCGGTTATTTTGCCTACGTGCTACGTGCCTGACCCATGCTCTATTTTTCTTCTTGATTTCAAATATGATATGACTTACCTCAAGCTTAATAAACTGCACTGTAGAAAGACGTCAATTCAGTCAAAGCACATAATGAAAAAAAAGTTTTACACTGGCGGAAACCTTGCATACCCATCTGAGCAGCGTATCTCGGCCGGTCCCCTTTTTTGGGAGTAGTAAAGTTTTGATCATCACATACTCTAATATTCGAGTAAAAGGTAGAGCGAAAAATTCAACAAATGGCCCATTCAGTGTAGTTTGAGTATTTTGCACAGTTCCTGGTGCACAATTTGCATGATCACCGAGCCCACATTTCTTCGCTAATCGAATGTGATGGTGCATTTCGTAGATCGCGTAAACCGTCCTACGCAAGAGGTCCAGGAGTCATTTCAGGGGGATAGGCCAAACTAACAAGAAAACAGGTACAGTGATCATATGTTTCTGGTGTAGTTACCGACATGATTTGTCTTCTTAACTGGAAACTTAACCTTACGATAACTTCCCGTTCGTTTGGCGAAAACTTCTTTCTAACCATTGCTTCAATATTTTTTTTTGCTCCTTCAGCAACGGCGGTTTGGTGCCAGGCCAGACACAGCCGAATCCATTAGCCAACCTTGTGTACTTACAGAAAGCGGGCGCATCTCTGAGAAAAGGCGCTACCGTGAAAAATGGTTGAGCATTCTGGGCCCCCCATTACGCCTAGTCGAGGACTCTTCTCAGACACGCAAGCTCCTCGACTCGGCCTCAGTGCTCGAACCTCAAACCGCGCAATACGTCTTGCGTCAGATCGGTCTCGCAGGGCGCTCGTCTGAACGAGACCATCGTATGCGGCTGTAGAACAAAAACAAAAGGAGAGGGGAGAGGGGAAGACACACCAGTAAAATAAATCAATTACAATGGTTAACTCCAATAGGTGTTGTCAGATCTTCACTCTTTCTTTACTCTTTTAGCAGATTTTCGCTTGTTTCTCTTTTTACGTTATCTGAGTGTGCTACCATTAGGTCTATTCTGGGCGCGCCTTATACTCGGGAAACTTCCACAAGCCGGGAAACTCGCATGGCTCTTTATTGCATTACTTACAGTTTTAACGCATGTGTGAATTATTACTCTTATTGGCCGACCTATACAAAACGGACGTTACGACATGCAGTCAGTAAAGCAACCGATGCTGCTAGTTGGTGACTGTTCACGGTTTCGCTGTACTTTGTACTAAACTTGCGCAAAGAGAGCAAAATGCGGACCGATGGCGCGTAAAGGGTCAACCATTTTGCTTTTTTGGTGAACTCGCTTGTACACATGATTGAAAATAAAAGAAGAAGTGGGTTAAGGTAAAACGTATTGCATGTGGTATCATATTCATGCAGAATACCCCCCAACCCCCACCCCAAAAAAAAATACACCCTGTTGCCCTGCGCGTGTGTGAAAGTGCTTGGGATGCTCGCTTGCTGGCTGTGTATCCGGCTGCGCGGTTTCCCACAAATCATCATACATGCGGCATGCGTTGGTCGTCCCGATCGAAAGCTGCCTGAACGACTTATAATGCCGTGCCAGCTTTTGACAACACAGAACCGCATATGTTTTCTGCAACCAGATATCACAAAAGGCACGGTCCTAAGTGAACCAAAACATGAACGTGAAGTCTGGTATAAATCCTTGCTGTGGCCAAAAAACATAGAAGCTATAGTAATCACTGCGCTTATCGAAGTCCTATTTTTGCCTTATCTCGTGGGCGAACCCCTCTATCTCTCATGCCAAGATAAAGTATATAAAACAAGGTAGGCCAGTCAAACGGGTGCTGGTTAACGCCGTTATTCAGGCTCATCACGTCATCAAGAGCCACCTGTCACAAACCCACCAACACGGAAAATGAAATCACACGCTCAACCAAGAAAGCGCCAGCCAAACCCAAGCAATCGATAGCAGACAAGCAGACACTGCAGTGGCACATGAGTCCGTTCCTTCCGTCAGGCAAAACTCAACGTCGCACACACAATGTCGCCATTAATTCTGGCAAGCGGGGTGAGTGTTTCGAGACAAGCTATAAAATTCATTTGGAAGAAATCTGCGAAATTCTGATTGATTGATTTGTGAGGTTTAACGTCCCAAAACCACCAGATGATTATGAGAGACACCGTAGTGGAGGGATCCGGAACTTTCGAGCACCTGGGGTTCTTTAACGTGCACCCACTGAGCTTATGGGTCTACAACATTACCGCCTCCATCGGAAATACAGCCGCCGCAGCCAGGATTCGATCCCGCGACGTGCGGGTCAGCAGCCGAGTACCTTAGCCACTAGACCACCGTGGCGGCGCATCAGCGAAACTCTGAAGCATGCAATTTGGCATGAATGGTGCAAACGTGAAATAAACGTAGCTAGTGAATTTCATTGAGATCTATCGACCTCAAAAAATCGCCAGAGTTGGCCTTTAAAACGTGTAACTTTCGCCCTTACATTGTTACTGTATGCTCCTTCTTCAGAGCCATTGCATCTTGCGGCTACGCAGCGACTCTAGCAAGCACAAATGAGCTAAGCAAGCCTTTTCTTCGACACTCTTGGCATTACACAGAAAACAAAACAAAGGGTGAAGGAATGACGTTTACCTAATTGCTGTCGTTGTGCTTGTGAAATAATTAGGTATTTAGGCAAGTAACGGGAAGAAACCTGTCGTCAGTCCTTTATTTTCTGTTAGATTATCCACCTCAGTGCGGCTAAAGCTGCAAAAGCCGTCGATTGTAGCGCCATCGAGCGAGAATGAGAACCACCGTAGGCGCCATCCAGCGCGCACCATCCATCTCGGTTCCTCGCGAACTGTCGGTAACAAGGTTCACTCGTTACACCCCAACACACATTGCTACATTGGCTCTGCGTGGGCAGGAAACAGATAGTCTTCTGGATGAAAAGCCTCCATTGCCACCGCCATTTTGTAGCTCTTCATACACGAAGGAATCCGCCGAGCACGTACAGCTGAGCACAGCTTAGGAACAGGAGCAGCGTTTAAACGACCACACGCTGTGGATTGAAACAGCCTTTCTTTATTTCTCCTGAAAAAAATATATAAGTGACCCTCTGGTGAAACTTTTCCTTCCGAGTTTATTTTGTTTTTTTTACACACCAGTTGCTTCTGCTCTACTGACTTGCTGAGCGCAATTTCAGGCCATGTTATTTTTTATTTTTTTTTCACTGTTTCATTTTTACACTCTTGCACACTCCTCACCCCTCTATTTCATCACGTTTCTGGCAGTACACGATTGTGTTTGTTTCTGTGGCTTTTGCTCCCTCTGTGAAGTTTTATTTGTTTTTTTTCATTCCTGCCCCAAAAGCTTACACTATGTCTGGTCCCGGGCACTTAGGCGGTAATACCAGGCAGAAAGCGTTAAGCACGGAGCTGTGCTTTCAGAGGAATGGTTTTACGACGGTGGGGTTATATAAGATGGTGAGGGATGTCTTTAGAAAGATACTTCTTGGAAGGGTTCGTAACGAGTTAATAGAAGCGGAGGTAGCAACGCGAACTAAAATATTTACTCGCGACATGTAATGCTCGTGCAGCATGTGTACTGCGCGTTTTTTTTTTTATTCTGTTTATTCTGATCCGATTTCCCGGTTTCACCGAGGCCGTGGAAGTCACTAAATGAACTCCAGTGCTAGTCTCTTGTTCCTCCTCTTCTGAGGTAATAATAATAATAATAATAATAATAATAATAATAATAATAATAATAATAATAATAATAATAATAATAATAATAATAATAATAATAATAATAATAATAATAATAATAATAATAAAATTAATAATAATATACTCCCTGTTCTTGCAGCAGAATCACTGCTGGTTCAACGGCAGGTTACTGGCAGCTTGGCACGAAAAGATTAGTTTCCTTTTTTTTTCTTCAGTTTATCTTCTAATTTCATCCCAAACTTAAGTGCACGTAACGAATACCCAGTTAGTTTTCCACAGCACTGTTTCATACTTGTATCGTAAGCACTGTTAACGGTTACCGACTTTGTTTACGCTGTTCTCCAACAGTTGCATCCATCACAGGTCTAATGCCCACTCATTGTTTTTTGTTTGTTTGTTTGTTTGTTTGTTTGTTTGTTTGTTTGTTTGTTTGTTTGTTACCATATACCGAATTGGCAGATACGTGGATCCAAACCTGGACATGCTGGTTAGTTCTTCGTGCTTAGCTTCTTCACGTGTCCTGGCTAGCGTAAAAAGTAAACTGTGAGACGTAAATAAAATGATCGCTGGTTTGCGAAAAGACCTTTGTGGATAAAATGGTACCAACTAGGTGGAGAACGGGGCATGTCAAATAATGTAGCTGTCATTATTCTATACCAGAACATACCCGTTGTGTCTCTTTTGCGCGCGTCCAGCATACCAGTCTGAACGACGTAATATGGAAGCCAAGCTCTGTCAGCTGGATTCACGGCCGCCTACAGAAAAGAAGATCCTGGGACCTTGGCCGACGGCTTCCCATACGCGCAAAGCCACGAAAGCCCTCTTGTACTTCTCAAGGACCACCAGGCTTCACGACCGCTTGTGAAAGAACAGTGTGAGACCACGCTGTGTAGTTTCGAGCTGACTATTCATCCTTCTTTTTTTTTTACTCCTCTTCTTTTCTATCTCTTTCCTTTCTATTATTCTCTTTTTTCCCCACCCCAAGTGTAGGGTAGCCAACCGAGCAAATCTTGGTTAACCTCCCTGCCTTTCCTCTCTCTCTCTCTCTCTCTCTCTCTCTCTCTCTCTCTCTTGCGTGCGTATTTGCGCGTATACCGCGCATGCACATCTGTGTATACGTGTGTGCCTATGTTTCTTCTTCGCATCAAGACTGGTGCTCCACCCAATTTTTTACGTGCTTTTTTGCTGACATTGTCCCAAACACGTTTGCGATATGCCATACATAGACAAACTAGCAGGACAAGATTTTCTGTACTCCCCGTAAAAAAAGTATAAACAAAGGAGTGGTTGCTGCAGTCGTAAGTGAGAAGTTTGCACGCATCTACATTACTTGTAGTCAGCGCGCAACGCTGGCTCGCCCTACCTAACAACTTTTACTAGCTTTGCACGGTCACACCTTTCGCGTGTACCACCTCTCTTTTTTACTTTTTACCTTGCCTTTCAACTCCTGATTCTCTTCGCAGCCATTTCCGCGTCTCTTCTCAGCGTGATTTATTGTATTTTCAAGGTCCTGCATTGATTTTAGCGCACACTCTACCAAAGTATCTACCTACTGCTTTGACAGCTCCATATATAAGTTTGAAGTTGTGTTCACTGAGTGAGCCCCAACTTTTCTACACGACTTACTTTATAGGCTAAATTCCCATTCTCTTCAGATCTAGAAGCAAACGTGCGCAGCTTGGCTGTAGTTAGTTGGCGAACTCATGCCACTCGGGTTGCACTGTGCTCAGTCAAGATGCAAACACAGTCTTATCCAACAAGCGATCGCGAAAGCTTCGCACGTGAAATACTATTCGGTGATTCCTCTTTCATAATAGTGGCGTCTGTAAAGGGATGTTCGAGACCGTTGCAGGCGTCATACTCTTAACGAACGAAGTAGAAGTTGCACGCATCGCAATGCGCAAGATCATCTTCTAAGTGTTGATAGTGCAGCTGTGATTTCACTCTGCAGTCACGATAACCAGTACACGGTTACAGGAAGCACTCAAGTAGCTGGATTATAAGCGGAACGTCATTTGCCTATCTTGTCCGGTTAATTGTTATTGTTGACGTGTTTGACAAATTTCTACGCAAAGCCTGAATACGCGCATCTGGCTCAATGGTTAAAACACACTCGGATGTCATTTAGAACAACGTATTGCGTTCTGCGAAAAACCTGACTTGCCGAGTTTTGTTTTTCATTATGGCATTTAGCATAGGCCATCTGATGGTCAGCCATTTGTTATTCGCAATCTTTGTACATTTTATCATTCTTAACTTTCGTATTATATCATATGACCCCCCCCCCCCCATTCATGACCAGTCAATCCAGAGTGGGTTTACAGCGGTAGGTGAGGAAATATTGTACGCAATCTGCGTTTTTTATGGATCCTACGTAACCCTATACCCCCTTTTTCTGTGCGAGTGCAAGTTTGATGGATAGTGCCGGTAGGTGGCATGATTTGCTGGCTTTCACTGCCTGCTCTGGACTATGTAACGCACGAATGAGAACTGAGGGGGCTGTGCGTCAACAGTGCTGTTACGATGATCATGTTCTATAGAAGGCCAATTTCGGCGGCGTTGAATGACCAACGCAGGCGGCCCATGTGCGGTTTGCTGAACGTTATTGAGTAAAATGAAATCCTGACTTCCACATATAAACGTTTGTTGCTCGAAATGCTCTGTAATAGGGGCGAATTTTTTACGCAATAGATGTCGCTTTTTCACGGCCAAGCGTTGTGTAACGATGTAGAGTCTTTCGTTATTGCAGTGCGGTGGGTCAATCCATATACGATATCAGGAGACGTGCGATGCGCGTGCTGGTTTCGGAGTGACTACATTTTCTCCGCAGCTGGTTACGCTGTCAAATCAGTCTAAACCGACGCACTTTCCAAACACCACTTAATTTTTGTTCTCTAATAACTTTGTATTGTACCTTGTGATCACTGGTTGGTTGATTGGTCAAACTCTTTTAGTAGTCCTGACAAACGTGACTAGCATGCAGTGGGCTGTGCCAACACCACCTAGACTTGAAAAAAAGTCTAGGTGGTGTTGGCTGTGGCCACGTTGATCACAAGCAATTGTGTTTACTAAGAACAGCAAGCATCCACTAGCGACAGTAAGCATCCACCGATTAGTTAACCATTTTTTTAACGCAACGCCGACAAAAAGTGGGAAGATAGCTGTAAGCCTTTATAGCCGAAGTATTAAGTCCTGTGTGGCAACGGGACCGAGCAAATCAGTTCCCTTCTTGCTTCATGCGCATTGGCATGCAGCATTTGCACAATTTTACTTCTCTATCACTCAATAAGATTGCGTCCCACACTCGCTACAATGACAACTTTTTGTTCAATGCAGTTTAGCGCGGAGGCGATCTACATGGGAATCGTTACTTTCGTGGGGTCGCTGGATCTCTAGGTGAATGTTTTATCACGATGCCTATTGTATGAACACCGCAGATTTACTTTTCCCACCCTGTCAGCGTCCACCCTGAAGTCTAGTATAAATTCCAAGGGTGACAACATCGCGCCCCGTGTTTTATGTGCGGGTGAAATCGTGCGAAGGTATCGGATGAACGCTGCTCAAGGGGAAATAAAACGCGCCAGCCGTATTCCACCGTGCGAAAGGTCTATGAGGCTTTTTGTTGGAGCAACTACGTGGCTCCGGTGAAAACAGGCCATCACGAGCACCTTATCCGGGCAGCAATCAGTCGAAAGCTATTGCCTTCCAAGTGCTTCCAAGCAATAGACCACATGAAGGTCGATCGCTTCACATGCTGCAGGGAGCATGTCTCCTTGCGTCTGCTTTGATTGCGAGACCAATTACATGGACGCTTCCCGCAGATTTCTGTTGTCACCGTCACCGTCGTATTCCATATATGTATATATATATGTATATGTGCATAAAATACACAGACAAGTAAATCGGAAAATATTCCGAAGCAGCTGACCAGGAATTCAAACCAGCGACCCCTCGCAATGCAGCACATCGCGTTAAACAACTCTACAACGCGCCATGCATCAGCCGGCATAACAATGGTCAACTAATCCCCTACGAGATTTTACAGGGGACAGAATGCACATCGCATAGGAGCTTGAGCGTGTTCCTGTTCACGCAACGCTCCTACATTTTGTTCCAATCTCAAACTGCCTTTGAAACGCGCACGAAAGGTGGCGCCTTTTCGTATCTACTTGCGATATGGAAGGAACAAAAAAACAGTATATCTGCAGAGTGAATGATGACGAGTGGGGCGAAGCATCTGTCTGCCCGTCCCTTCATCCGTCCATCCGTCTGTCTGTCACTCACACTAGCACCATCTGCTAAGTGAGTCATACAACAAGGGTGATTACAAACCGGTCACAAAGAGACCCCAATAGACACACCCACGGCTTCAGGAGCTCCGCCCCTAAAATAAATGAACAATGACCGTGCAAAAGAGCTGAACTGCAAGAAACTTTATTTAAAACTTACAGATTGGTGGCTTGGTCAAGGCCACAGTTGCTTTCGATTCATTGCTATCACATTCATTGTTTCACCCTTGCGGCTAAACTGCAGCTTTGTG
Organism: Rhipicephalus microplus; assembly: GCF_043290135.1. Classification (NCBI taxonomy): domain Eukaryota; kingdom Metazoa; phylum Arthropoda; class Arachnida; order Ixodida; family Ixodidae; genus Rhipicephalus; species Rhipicephalus microplus. The sequence continues at coordinate 263,787,403 of NC_134700.1, read as the reverse complement.
CCAGGTTGGATGCTAAAGTGCCGGCCAGACTTTGTAACTGCGTAAGAGCAGTTCTTGAAAGATCATTATAGCTGAGGAAACATTGTAAGTGAAGTTGACTACTGTTGATAATTGTTCCGGCTATGCACTCATGGCGTTTATTTATTAACCTCATGCAGAAAAACTTAGGTTTACTGAACGAGAAACTACTTCGATATTTAGCAAAAGAAATGTCTTTTTTGAAGTTTCTTCATATTGTTTTTTAGATCTGTTGAAGCCCGAAAGTTGCTGCTTTCTGAAAGCAACACTTCGGTGTCACCCACAGATAGATATTTTGGTATACAAGATTTTGTATTTTCCTTGCGAAGACATACCAATCTTACTGCTATCAAGACGCACATTATACTTATGAATCGAGGACGAAGGAACGTTGAAATAGCACCTAACGTACAAACGCAGACGTGGCTTTGTCAACTTAAAAGCAGCACAAAACTACTGTTGTACAAAAAAAGGTTCCTCCTTTATCTCCTTCTTTTATACGATCTTTAGTCCCCGCTTTCTTTTTCGTTTTTTTTAAAGCAGCGAACCCATTGGAGCAAGCTGTCGAGCACAAGTCACCGGCTTCCATGCTTAAAATGCAGCGAATAACGCGTCTTTGTGTCGCCAAAAGCCATTCCGAACAAAGTGGCTTCTTTGTTTGAATGAAGGAAATAGGGATTCATGCTTCCAACGTATCATGCAACAGCGCCTACGCACTATTGGCTAAATTACCCTTTTTCTAATCGCCCACTAACCACCACCGCTTTTTGCGACTGAACTCTACTCTTATTATAAAGTTGTCTTTTTTTTGCATAGCTCTACGCTCTTACAGAAAAGTAGTCCTCAATAGAGTGTGTTGGTGTTGGAAACGTGAGTATTAACAGCGCCAGCAAGTGAATGAATATGAAGGACAATTACGGAAACGTAGTGCAGAAAACATGGAAAAAGGTAATTGCCCCTTTTTGTTTCTTTATGGGTGACAGCAGGACAAGGCACGGGGAATCCTGAAGACACTTGAAAACGCAGACACTGTATTGCGCAGCTTGCGACTATTCGAAGCGTTCATACAAGTATAAACTTTCCCTCGCAATTCATTCCACCCAAGTGGCTTCCCTCCCAGCAATTCAGTGAATTTAGATATCTATGCCCGATCACACAAAGAAGAAATAGCTATATTTGACCATGAATACGACACGTATATTTGGCGACTTGCGAAACTTTGCAGACAAGTTTTCGTCACGGTGCTTTTCGTCATCGAATAAATTGCGTGCGGTACGAAGATCCTCATGACTTTTATGAGTCTAATGAAATTTAAACCCATTTCCACGCTTGTGAAATTTGAGAGGTGTTATTATTGCATTTATGCAATTTCCAGGGTTTCACTAACACTTGTCTTTTATCGTGAAATGAATATATATATATATATATATATATATATATATATATATATATATATATAAGATGGAGAATTTCTTCGACGTTCGCGTGGGTAAAACAGCTTCGCTAGCCGGTCCGTGCAAACGGCTAACACGATGAACGAGCTCTAGAGCAAGGCTAGTATAATGAATAAACCTCCCCTCCGTAAAGATAAAAAGAAGAACGCTCCGACAAGGGGGATAATACGTTTCTCTTTGATTGGTTTCCATTCCAAACAACAAACGTACGTTTTAGGTATAGCGAAGAGAAGTTTACCCACATGAAAGTGATTTTTCTTTAACGCCTCTCAACTGGAAGCCATATACTAACGTTATCTTCTCAGTCGAAAAGAAACGAGCTTCAAGAAAATAAAATTTTGAAAAGATCCGTACCTTGCGCTCCCAGCTTAATGTGCATAATACGTGGAATCACGGAGCATTTTTTTGTACATTGTCTTTTTTCTGTAGGTCCATATTGTCCCGGGACAATGACAAATAAGAAAATTGGGAAATATGGAAGTGTAAGAGGATGGCTGAGTAATGATCAGTGACTCGTAAGAGTGAAGAAAAATTAACCCAGGTGAAAGAAATTGAAAGTAGCAGATTACAGGGAGAGCCCTCGAACATTCTACCTGCGAGGCTTTTAGAGGAAATTACCTAAATATTATAAATAACCAGACGTGAGACTACTTGTCGTTGAAAGGGAAGAATTTCGCTTCATTAGGCATCGGTAGAAAAGAAAGTTTCACCCGTTGGCCAGTAAAGTGAAGAATATTGATCGTAGGTAATTATAACTTTATTCCTTCGCCTTGTTTATCATCATTAGGCACGCTGTTGATTAGCACAAGAAGGTGCACGTTCTAAGTTCGAAAATATGTGGTCTGTAGCAATAAATTTGTGATTAAAAAGAAAATGGCATTTTTAGTAACACGCTTTGGCGAAAATATATACACACCAAATCAACAAAAACAAGGAGAATAAAATGTAAGGTGTGGCACCTACTACCTCTGCGTACATCGACAATCAACATACTCGAAAAAGTATACAATTGCGAGGTCACCAACAACGTTTTCTTTCATGGAAGCAATAGCAAAACCCTTGAAACTAGCGATTCTAAAATTGACCAGAAAAATAAATGTGTGCAAAATATGAAAGACTGGCTCAGAAGATAATTGTAGCTCTCGAAGTGTGTTCTTTGAAGCTACTCATTGCCATTTATGCGAGTGATGTATTGCCAAGAAGCTCTTTGACTCACGTGTGTAACGCCGCACGTACGTGCGTTTGTACGAACACGCCGTAACGCGTTCATCTCGCCGCAGGTGTTGGAGCGGCCCCAAGTAGGTGACGTCGCAGCTGTGCGTTGACGTCACGCTTCCCTCACAAGCTTTCCTTTCAGGTACACGCTGACGTCACTTTCTTCCTCACCCGCAGCACGTTTGCCGCAGCACCCTCGGCAGCCGGACCCTACCGCTGAGGACGGGCCCCTTGCCACCCCTACCCTTGCTTCTGGACTGCTTCTCGTGTTGATGACGACCATGCCACCGTTCACTTAATTTTTTCTCTTCTTTCCACTTTTCTCCCTTTTTCCTTTCCCGCAGGCACTGCGCCGTGCTCCCGACCGGGTTGCAGAAATTAGGAGCCTTTTCTCATTTTCTAACCACTACCACCACCACCAGCCGGATCCTCCGCTTGCTCGCAACACACTTCTTTCTCGCTTTCACCCTCTCCACTGCTCTTAACGTTCGACCGCACTTCGAGTGGAAACCCTCTTTCGGCTCGTTTATCGGCGATGAAACCTACACGAAACACAACCCGCCCACCATGTCTTAGCGTTTCAAACAAACTTTTACTTGAGTAAACGCTACACCTAATTCGCTTCAAACCGCTCTTCCAGCAACCTCGTCGAAATGCATTCCAACCGGGTCAACGACGTGCGCACCACTGCTGCTTCGCATCCCATCAGGGTTCCCTTCGGCAAGATCGTCTAATTTTCTTATATTAGCATATATGTAAAAAAGAAGCCGGCCTATATGTGTCTTGAATGTGTTTGACATAACCGAGATATTGTTAACCCTTCAGTATACCTGTAAATATTTACATACGCGAGATAATTTTACCATTTCTGAGAGGTATCGTGCGGTGCTCTTGCTAAATACACAATCACTACATTGTTATGAGCAGCAATCTGTGAGTGCATATCACGTTGCTTCTATCTCGTTCCATCAGGTAAAAAACATTCTCTGTTGAAATAAATAATAGCGACACGCTTATCGTAAGTCTGGTATAATCGGAACTATCGATTGTGTCACACGTAACAAAGTTCTGCTGTATGTACATACGTGAAGAAATTCCTGGGTGCTTTGTTTTAGCGTGAACTGAACAGCCGTCTTGCTGACACGTTGTCAGGAGCATCCTGCGCTAACGAGTTAAGCTCGCGTTGTTATTCACTCATTTGCAGGCGGTCATCTAAGTCATGCTATCACACTTGCCCCCTCGTTACGCTCAAACACGCGAGCATGCAATAAGTCCTCCTACCCTCTTACGAGCTTTACGCCATCTTTGCTACTTTGTGTCTCTAATAGTGCAAACAACCTCAAGTGTCACATCGCGGTATTTGCTTCGCTACCGTAAAAAAAATAATCAGGAAAACCGAGCAGGGACGAACAGCAGTTTCCAACTTTAAAACACAACGCTGACATAAATTCTAACAATGCGCAACAAAAAAAAACATTGCCAGGCGGGCAAAACAATTTTATTTATGATTACGAAAATGATGATTGATTGATTTGTGGGGCTTAACGTCCCAAAACCACCATATGATTATGAGAGACGCCGTAGTGGACGGCTCCGGAAATTTCGACCACCTGGGGTTCTTTAACGTGCACCCAAATCTGAGCACACGGGCCTACAACATTTCCGCCTCCATCGGAAATGCAGCCGCCGCAGCCGGGATTCGAACCCGTGACCTGCGGGTCAGCAGCCGAGTACCTTAGCCACTAGACCACCGCGGCGGGGCATGATTAGGAAAAGTGTTATGTGTGTTCCTCGGAACCAAACATACTTATGCGCAGGATTCAGTGGGGAAACACGAACCTCTCCAATGCCGTAAGTGTTGCGGTTAACACGAAATGCTGTTACGAGCACCCAAGTTGACATTGATGCGTTGCGTTTCAATTTATGCTGATTTCATTCACTCACGCACGAAGTGAACCGTCTTCATGTAGGCTTATCGGAGTGCTCGCTCAGTTCGCATGCAAACCGAGCTTCAACACTTCACGGTGTTCGAGTTTCTCCAGCATATTATTTTTACGCATGAAGGCACTGCATAAAAAATAAAAAAAAATGAACAAGCCAAACTCACTACTATGGTTGTGGTTGGCTTTCTGTACGTAGGAACAGCACGGGAATGAATTCTAAAGTAGACAATGTTGCTGTTGTAACGGTGAATGACACAATGTTATTCAATATTTTTCAACATTTACTACAAATTAGTCAACCCTAACCGTCATGTAGCCAATATATGGTCATGCTGATTGGCATTTGCCGATAGTACACCGATCTGGTTTTGCCTTACAAATCATTCAGCCATGTTTAGCCAGCATGAGCCATCATATAGCCGTATCCGAGATTAGACATCACAACTGATCATTACTGGACATACCCAAATAAATACGACGGCCAATTAGCACAGTGATAGTGAGTGACACTTGCTGGCAGAAAGAGTGTTCCGCACTCACCACGATGGCTATAAGAATGGCGCCGCCCAACACTCCGCAGGATTGCCATACATTAATACTTAACAACGTTAACTATGGAGGGCCTTCCATCCTTTTTCAAGTGGCAGAGCATTGGATGCGTACTTTGAATGTTGTGGTTTCAGATTTCATCGAAGGACAGGATGCTCTTTCGTCCACTTGATTTCCTTTCACTTTGCTTCGTTATTACTACACTAGAGTCTGATAAAAATACAATTAGTGGTTACTATGCTTTTCTTGGCTTAATTATCCGTGAGATTCATTCAATTGTGTCGAACTAAAAAAAAAATGAGTCCCTCAAAAAAAGTGATCTTTTATAAATGGTACTAAATGATATCCCCACATATCCAACAGTGACTTGTGCTAACAAGCGAGTGGATAGCTGTATACTTGTATGCATTTCACCTCATCACGTGGAGTGCTGGAAAGGACAGGGGTAAGTACGCTGAGGTAACGTTTAATGCACCTGAAATAAACGGTCACTGCAATCCAGTTACATTCCCGTAATAGGTACATCTACGTCATCAAGATCTCCCGTTCATTGAAACTGAGAAATTGACGTTTATTTGCAGAGGCTCACCGAGAATGTGGAAGCAATGGAACCTGGCTACACGGAAACTGGACCAACTACACCGAGTGCTTGGAGTTGCTGCCGCAGGTCGGTAAACATTCCAATTCAGTGGGTCGCGACTTCTAAGTCAAATGCAGCGTCACTCCGCAAGCTGTTGTGAGCGCGAATAATTCGCCTAACTAAAAGCTGACGGCAAACCACGACGTCAGAAGAAATCACCCAAACGCCAAGTGGAAAGTGCCTTTCTCGTGTCGGACACTCCTCCGACCTTAAAATTTAACGACTACCTTCTCTTGAACGTGAGGAATCGACTCTGATTATACGAATGCGGAAGGGCACAATCCTGTTAAAAACTGCATTATATCTTTCATTGTACTAAAGGAAATAGAGAAGAAAAATCATCACGTTAATTTTAATTTACCTTCTGTGCAAAAAAAAAACTTAAGAACACTTAGTTACCCATATTCGCTACAAGTAAGCTGTTAATATTGTGCTCTGGTGCCATATTTAGAAAAAAGAGTGGGTTATCACAGCGAAAGAATGATAATGACTAGATAACCTCGTTTCATCGTCACGCAAAACCTAAACAAGGCTAACAGACATCGAAGCAATGGAAGAGCCAGGGGCCAATATTTGTGGTCCTAACAGTGATGCTGTTTTTGTTCGAGCCTTTTGTGCTCAGGATCCGTGGTAACGCTTTCGGGAATAGTAAACACATATCCGCCACAGACAGAAGGTAAATCCCACTGATCCTTACTTGTCCACTGAAAATAAAGTCTACAGTTAGCCCGACAGATGCCGTGCGCGTTACCATAGTGGCACCACTGTCAAGTGAAACTTTGTGGTTACATGAGGTGGTGGCTTATCTACAACATCAGGGCTTCACAAAAAGTGTTTATTAAACTGCAGTTATACAAAACAGCAGACCACCTTATGCGTGGGCTTGTTTTTAAACCAGTGCATGATAGTATGTTCAAGATACAATAAAACTGTACTACAACCTCCAAGCCTAGAAGAGTATTTCATAAAGAGCAGTGATAGAATACATCTGAAAGATTTGCTAAAAATATAAATGCATTACAGACTGATGAAAGGGATGCCACGTGCTTCGCCGTTTCATCAGTGTTCGCGAAGAGGAGCTTTTTTAATCTTTGAATAGGAGTGTAATAATTATGCCATAAATTGGAGTAAATGGAAGTGGAGGAAAGGGCATAAATTCACCGGTATACAGACCGAACGTACAACCTTCGCAACGTCGTAAGTTAATGATGTTTGTTCTTCAAATGTGGCACCTAAGCTGGAAACTGCTTTTGAGAAAGATCCAACCTATGCCTAATTTCGGACGATGGGTCAGATACAGAATGATGCGTGGAAAATGCGTAGAATTGCAAAAGGCATCACACCCTGAGAATTGCATTACGAGTCTGGCGTAAAGCTGTCCACCTGTCACAAAAGGCTCAGCAATGATTCGTCATCACCATCAACAATAACAACGACAACGAAGTATGCAGCTTCATAATCCATCCAAAGGTGGAGGTTTGGCATTTTTATTAACAATAGAATAAGTATCAAGGCAAAAATTGCGCATAAGCTCATATCCCCTGACAGTGAAATTCTCGCCTTAGAAATAACCTTACCAGGCTGCATGCCTTTTTTGGTGGTAAATGCATACTTTCCAACAGGTGCAATAGATACTCGATGTTTAGACGCTGCAGTGACTTCTAGTTATCAAAATAAAATTCTAATTGGCGATTTCAATTCTCATCATACGTGCTGGGGTTTCCGAACTGATCAATGTGGTAAGAGATTGTGGGAGTGGACAGCGGACAACAACTTGTGTTGCCTGAATTCAAGGGCACCTACTTACATTAGTGATAGGTTTCGTTCAGCCTTAGATTTGTGTTTTGTGAGTTCATCACTCACTGGTTTGTCGTGGAGTGCGTGTGATTGTGCAACTAACAGCAATCATTTGCCTATATTATTCGAGATTGCTTGCCAAGTTATAATGTCAGGCTCTCAGACACGAGTATTTATTTATTACACCAAATTTAAAAAAGATTTAGAATCTGCTTTGACAACTCGTTCTGAAGAGCAAGAAGATACGAAAGCCTTGAGACTAAGTGCACTGATCAAAAGAACATATAAAAAGGCAGAATTTTTAGTTCAATCCGCAACGAGCACAACCCATAGCTCGTGGTGGAGCTCGGACTGGGTCCGGGATTTCCGACTAAGAAAGGCAGCTGGGAAAAACTTATGTATAACCAGTGCCCCCAAAACTGGTCTGATTACAACTATAATGCTGGAAGTTTTAAACGCACAGTCTATTTAGCTAAGGAAAAATATGATAGAAAACGTTATGATGACCTTTCAAAACCAAGCAACAAAAAGGCGCTGCTTAGATTCATGAGATCACTTAAAATGTTGCCATCTCCAAATAATATAGAATTTAAGATTATGTCCTCGGAAGAAACAAAGAAATCGTTAGAAATCATAGCTAAATGCCTGGAGTGTAGATTTACATCAAATAGGCCTTACGACCTACAAAAACCAGTGTTAACGATGGTAGTTACTGAAGTTACAGAGGAAGAGTTAGAGCAAGTGATACAAGATTTGCCCTCGTCAGCTCCTGGTCTGGATGAAATCACAGTGGCTATGATAAAAATATTACTCAAATTATCACCATGTGATCTACTGAACACTGTAAATTATTCGTTAAAGTATGCCTTGATTCCTTATGAGTGGAAATTAGCTAAAATAGTACCGATACAAAAAAAGACAAGGATTCGGATATGTCATAGAAAACATTCGACCCATTTCTCTTACATCTAATATAGTAAAGCTCATTGAGAGGGTGATCCGTAAAAGAATTAAAATATAAATGAAGGAAAATTTGATAATAAACTTAAATCAAATTGGCTTCAGAACAGATTGCTCAATCTGGTGTGCACACGCAGATTTAGAAAGCCGCATTCAGCTTGCTCGCTAATGAACACAACATGGGGCACTAGTGACATTGGATATAGCTAAGGCATATAGTGTGGAACATTCAGTTTTATTAGACATATTAGAAAGCCATAATCTCCCAAATTATATAATGGCATGAGTGAGGCAATTTTCTAGGAAGATATTTTTATTTTTTTAAGGATGGTTGCGCAACGTCAAAATGCAAACTCGTGGTGTCCCCCAGAGCACTGTATTATCGCCAGTTCTATTTAACATATTAATGAGCACAATCCCACATTGCCAGAACATTAAGGTGTTTGTATATGCCGATGATATTGCATTTTTCACGGCACATAGTGACCTAAATTCTTTATATCGAAATTTACAGAGATATGCAAATATGCTGGAGAGATGGCTAGATGCAATCTGCATGACCTTAAATGTAAACAAGACTCATTCTCATTAGCATATCCCATCTCAATTCCCATATGTTATCAACAAGAGCCCATTCCGCAGGTGGAATCGCTCAAATATTTGGGAGTAATTTATAATTCTAACCTAAACTGGACTCCCCACATAGAAAGCATGGCACCTAAAGCACAACGCGCCTTAGGAATTTTTCGTAGACTAAGCAGCCGCCGATATGGTCTACGCAGAAGCACAACGCTTATGATATATAAAATGTATATGTGACTAATGCTAGAATTTGGGTGCGTATTGTTCTCAGGTGGCCCTACTTACAAAATAAAGCCTCTGGTTATGCTTGAACGAGAAGCCTTGAGATTGTGTCTAGGGCTTCCTAGGTTTGTAACAAACAATGTTTTGTATCAGGAAGCACGATTACCTATATTGCCTTCTCGTTTTCGTATCCTAACGGTTCAGGCGTTTCTGAAATTTTATAACTATACGCCAAGACAATCTGAATGTGCTTTTATAAATCACCCAGACACCTTTTTTCTTGCCCATTGGCCAAGGTTTCGAACTCCTCAGACTACTTTTGTCCAGAAACAACTGGATAGGATAAATGGAAAAATTCGAAATGTGATTGCGGCGCAGGTTACAAATCGAATTCTATCTTAAGATAGAATTCGATGAGATTTTCCCCTCTAAGCCCAATATACAATCCTATAAGATCCTAAATAGCCGAGCGCAGGATTATCTTGCACACGCACAAAAGAATAATATTATAGCCACAGATGCTTCAGTAATGGATGAAAAGACAGGTGTAGGTATATACTCCCATTCGCTTGACTGGCCTTCTTCATTAAGAATACCGGATTTCACCCCCGTTTTTCAAGCTGAACTGTTGGCAATAGTTCTAGCGCTTCGAAAGCTACCTTTGAATGCCTAAACGTGATCATAATTACGGATTCCCTGTCAGTATGTACGTCGATTACGGCGTCAACAAAATCGATGGCCTTAAACACGCTCTTTATGCTAGTCGCTCCTCAGCTGCAGCTACTGAAATTAGTATGGGTGCCTGGTCATTGCGGCTTAGAAGTAAATGAAATCGTCGAGTCTCTAGCACGGGCAGCATTGGAAGGTCCAGTACTATCAGTCCTTCCCGAAGTGGCCACTATAACTGTGACAAAATACAGAAAACTTTCGCTTCGTGCAGACGCTATGGAAGCAATAATGTCCACACCAGAATTTGCTCACTTACGATTTCCGTGGAAAATTCATTGGTGTCCTACAAGACCGTTGCAAGCCATAATAACCAAATTTCGATGTCGTGTCCCCCCGTTAAATTTCTATTCACATAAGGCTGGTCTGGCGCTATCACCGCTATGCAACTTTTGTTCAGAATCGGAAACAATAAAGCACTATTTTTTAGCATGTCGCCGATACAAATTGCTCAGAAAAAAAGGACTTTTAGTCATCCCATTCGCTAGCCTGGGGCTGAACTTCAATATAGAAAATATACTTTCCTTCGGGGCTGTCAATCTGGGCTTCAGCCAAGAGAACGTTTTTGATGCAGTTTGCAAGTACTTTATGAAAGTAAAAGAACTAAGCTTTTAATTGTGTGATTAATATTCTTGCACAAATATTCTAGCATAAACAGGAGCTTTGTTTACAGAAAATATTAATGCTTTATTCTGGCACGTGTACACAACAGTTACATGCCACCGATATGAGGAAAAAGGAAACAGACGAAACTGTTTCCTGACAAGGCCCACGTCCCGGCAATTCCTATTCAAGGTAATGAATGCATTGTCTAATCTGAACGAGTGACAAACAATTATTGCACTCCTTTCATTCCACCTAAGGGGTCTTTTACTTTTTTCTATTTTTAGAGGATTGTTTCAATATTGAATATAAAACAAAGTCTCACTGATTAAAGTCATCGATTCTTGGCCGATCCTCCTGTGTGGGCATGAGCCATGGCTGTGGGATCATCATCATCATAGGTACATGTATTGTTTTAATGGCACGCAGTGGGTAATTCGCTACTTCACAGAATGGCAAGTTACGGCGTAATGGGCACTTAGCAACTGTACACTTGCAGTAGATTCATTGGGCGAGTTTACAAAGGCAAATATTATGCCCACATGGCATCCACGGCATCTATCAGGGCCGACAGATGAGAAAGCGATTCGAATGCTGCCCAATATGCCATCGCATTTCACTTTTAAATGCGAAGTTCAAGGGCCCTCCAATCTTTCTTTGTTTATCAGCCTGTGGCAAGTGTTTGTTAATCTTTCTTTGTTTATCAGCGTGTGCCAAGTGTTCGTTTCTTTTTCCTCTTATCTTTTTACAGCATCTTTGTGAGCTTTCGTTAACCTTACGCTAACTAAAAGTGACGGTAAGGAAAAAATATTAGCGTGAGTAGTATTACTCCATTCAAACTCTCCGATGCCCTCTGTGCATATGCAAGGCTCTAAGCACCCACCTGTTTACCTGATTACTAGTAATATACAGATAACCAGTGATCACTGATGACTAGTACTTACGTCGTATAGCATGTGCAGCATATATGCCTGAATTCCTCTTCTATTTTCTTTCTTTAACATGATCTTCCTGATCTTTCGTTAATTTTTGCTAACAATTAGGAAAATTAACGGCTAACGTAACATTGTGATGCCATTTAAATTCATATGGGTTCTTTATACATGCAAGTCTCTCTGTATTTCTTATTGTTTTTACATCTTTTTTATCTTTCTTGAGCATTTGTTTTAAAAAACTGCACGTAAGCAGAGGAAAGGCTAACTAATTACTTTTAAACCGTTTATACTAGCATGGGTTGTTTCAAAGTTATTAGGACCTTTGTTCACCTTTATAACGAGCAATTAACACCCCCCTCCCTACACACACACACACACACACACACACACACACACACAAATCGTTTTTTTAAGTGCCATAATTGCCTGCATCATCAGCGCATTGCAGTGCACATTTACCATTCATGTAATATTTAGTTTGTTTTCCATGTTGACGTTTCTTCATCGCACTACAAATCCACCTCACATATTTTCGGTGCCAATGGTAACTTTCAACTTTTAATCAATGCAACCTGCTCGTAGCGCCGTAACCAGCTCTGATTACATTCTTTCTTGTTTCATATTCATTCGCATTATTATCGCAGCCAGTCTTCAATTGGATTTATTAACACTCACGGGTGCCCTCTGCAAATCTTTCTCCCCGGCCGCGTTGTCACGGTAGACACGGTGCAAATGTAGGTGAAGGCTACGCGCACACTCGAAAGTCTAAAAATGATAGGACTCTTACGTTTCGCATCTCTAACCCCCGTATTCACAAACGTTCCTCGACTCGACTTCCATCCTTCACTTGACAGAGTTGAGCACTGCGCCCCCGCTCGGCTGAAAACGACGCTGCGCTACGCAAGAATCGCTGCAGATTGTCGCTGATATGCAGGGACTTACCGTGCCTAGAGACGGTGCTCTGATCGGCTTTATCAAGTGAAGGTGAAGCGTTGAGTTCTAGACGTTCTAGAGTACCGGGGTAAGTGTGGTACGCGGGTTTAGAGCCACATCCTTCTCGTCCACTTATGAATCTTCGTTCTTTCGTGGATGCCTCAAGCGTACTACAAAAAAAAAATATATGTCTTTCAGCATGACACTTGCCGTTGTAAGCTCTCCTGTAAGGCAGTAAGACGGAGCCATCGCAAATAAGTTCACGATGGCTCCTGTAAGGCTCCAACTGCAAGCGCTCTTTTAAAGTACCCACTATGCCATAGTTGACAATTTCGCGAAGCCTTGCGGCTGCAAGTTGCAAACTAGGAGTCTGTAAGGCAATAGACGCACCTACCTTGCTGCTCATAATTGATGCTATGATCCATGACGATGATGATCATAGTGATGATGATGAATGGTGGTGGAGCCCTTTGTAATAGAAGGCAGCTTTAAACGGCTCACTCGCTCTGAACTTCGCGTGAAGTGACAACTGCTGAGATTCTGCGCTTGTGCCACAAGTTTTAAGCACTGATTCAAGCATTGGTGTGACCCAGTGGTAGGGCACTTGGCTGCCACTCAGAATGCTGGGGTTCGATTTTGGCTCGTACTCCGGGTTTTATTTTTCGCATACAAGGGAGAATTGAATGGATGGATGGATGGATGGATGGATGGATGGATGGATGGATGGATGGATGGATGGATGGATGGATGGATGGATGGATGGATGGATGGATGGATGGATGGATGGATGGATGGATGGATGGATGGATGGATGGATGGATGGATGGATGGATGGATGGATGGATGGATGGATGGATGGATGGATGGATGGATGGATGGATGGATGGATGGATGGATGGATGGATGGATGGATGGATGGATGGATGGATGGATGGATGGATGGATGGATGGATGGATGGATGGATGGATGGATGGATGGATGGATGGATGGATGGATGGATGGATGGATGGATGGATGGATGGATGGATGGATGGATGGATGGATGGATGGATGGATGGATGGATGGATGGATGGATGGATGGATGGATGGATGGATGGATGGATGGATGGATGGATGGATGGATGGATGGATGGATGGATGGATGGATGGATGGATGGATGGATGGATGGATGGATGGATGGATGGATGGATGGATGGATGGATGGATGGATGGATGGATGGATGGATGGATGGATGGATGGATGGATGGATGGATGGATGGATGGATGGATGGATGGATGGATGGATGGATGGATGGATGGATGGATGGATGGATGGATGGATGGATGGATGGATGGATGGATGGATGGATGGATGGATGGATGGATGGATGGATGGATGGATGGACGGACGGACGGACGGACGATGGATGGATGGATGGATGGACGGACGGACGGACGGACGGATGGATCAATTGATTTGTGGGGTTTAACGTCCCAAAACCACCATATGATTATGAGAGACGCCGTAGTGGAGGGCTCCGGAAATTTTGACCACCTGGGGTTCTTTAACGTGCGCCCAAATCTGAGCACACGGGCCTACAACATTTCCGCCTCCATCGGAAATGCAGCCGCCGCAGCCGGGAATCGAACCCGCGACCTGCGGGTCAGCAGCCGAGTACCTTAGCCACTAGACCACCACGGCGGGGCGATGGATGGATGGATGGATGGATGGATGGATGGATGGATGGATGGATGGATGGATGGATGGGTGGATGGATGGATGGATGGATGGATGGATGGATGGATGGATGGATGGATGGATGGATGGATGGATGGATGGATGGATGGATGGATGGATGGATGGATGGGTGGATGGATATGGCTGTACCCTTTAGATCGGGCGGTGGGTATCGCCACCAAGCCGTAATACTTAAATTTCCGCTGGTGGACAACGCCACCAACGCTGCATTTTCTGCGGCACGAGCTCTTTATCGCTATTACATTAATGTGAATGTCAACTAAGTGTGGTGGTAGCTTGCTCCATTTGCTAACTGGCGTTTACCCACGCGGGCGAAGTATTACTATCTCTGACGTCAATGTGGCTTCCGCGAATGAGTCGAGCCCTTGAACACGCTAAGCGTATGTTGGAAACGGGGACGTCAGATCGGGAATGTTAGCACATGAAAGGATGTCATATTACTCCCCACCAATTCAGTAGCTTTACAAGCTTTGACCCAGAACGCTCGCATTTTGTTACAATTAGGTATTCTGAAGCATCATATAAAATGTTCAGATGCTTTTTTGTTATTGCGAGGATAGTTTTGTACACGCACTTTTCCTTTCGGTCTATTTGCGGTATGGCGTGTTTTTTTTTTTGTCAGGCTAACGTTAAAAAATAGAAAGAAAAAGGAACAACAGCAACACGTACTAGCGACAATAACTATCCTCAGAAGCAATCACATATTTTAGCCTATGGCTCCCTTAATGACAGGTCATTAAGAGCTGTTCCCAAAAGAGTGACCTCAAAACAGTCATTTATTCACCTTTTTTATTTTTTTTAAAGCCGAGTTTTTGAAGCAAGCTTCTGTTTGTCGTTTTTCATGATCACTGGAGAGCCATACACAGTCCTGAATGATTGTGAGTAACTTTAATTAAGACGTCATTGATTATTTTGGGACTTGTAATTACGTGGTGCGAGCGCGCAGTAGTGAATGATGAAGAAATTTGGCCTGCGTCCTGTGTCCAGTGTCAGCTAGCCCTTGTAAATTTCAGTACGCCTTTTTGCAAGACATTTTTGTACTGCGGCAGAAGTGGCTTGAAAAGGCAATCTGTTTGTGATAGAACAAGGCCAGGACGTTTCAGATCCGCTGTCCCTTTTTTTTTCAAGCGGAATCTTTGAGATTTTAGTACTTCCGGGATGCTCGAACAGTAATCATTATCATCATTAATCGTACGCACTTGCTCTGTTTTATTACATTGATGTTTCGCTCCCATGACACGTGCGCCGATATGGCTGCAACATGTAATGCAACACATTTTGGTGGGCGAGCCTGTTACGTGGCTAAATATCACGAAACATCGCGTAACAACTACTCACGGGGCTGAAAACTATGTTAAAACACACGTGAAAATATCCCGTGAGTTTCGGTGACATCAATTTATGCTATTATTAATTACGCACCACCACACGATAAAATAGGCGCATGACTAAAAGCAACGTAACATTACGTAAAAAGCAGTCGCGTGAACAAAAGTAACATCAGAACTACAGGCACTTGAATGAAGTCACGAAATATTGCACAACAGCTGCTCGCGTGGCATGTTCCCGCCATAAATCAGGGAGCATGCTGCCACAAGACAAATAAGGCAACATCAAGTCACATGATTGAAATCATGCACGTAGCATTAGGTGACGTTGACACGTGATACGTGGGGTTTAACGCCTCAAAACCATCATATAATTATGAGAGACGCCATAGTGGAAGACTCCGGAAATTTCGATCCATTGAGGTTCTTTAACGTGCACCTAAATCTGAACACACTGGCCTAAGGCATTTTCGCCTCCATAGAAAATGGAGCAGCCGTTGCCGGGATTTGATCCTGCGACCTGCGGATCGGCAGCCGAGTACCTTAGCAGCTATACCACCACGGCGGGGCATCATTGGGTAACGTAGCTGAAATCACGTAACATCACGTAACAATGAGTCACGTGACATGTTCCCGCAAAAACGACGTAGCCTGATAGTTACGTGAGTGAATTATGTAACCTCAGGTAACCGTTCACCATGTGACACTTTGCCGTAAAAAACACGTAACAGCTGGTCACGTCACTCAAATACTAGACGCGTGACTAGAATAACCTGACGTCATGTAACTTGAAAAGTGAGTAAGAATCACGTAACACTCGCGTAACGACTACGCACGTGACTAAACAGGCATAACTACTCGTCACGTGTCAGAAATCGCATAGCAGCACGTGAATAGTCGGGTGTCATGTTCCCGCCAAACCACGCAAATTCTAATGGCGTGACATTTCCCCGCCAAAAACCCCGTGACAAGCCGCCGACCGGAACCGGAGAAGCAAAACCGAGTCTAGCTATGCTCAGCACTGCTATAAAAAAATAAGCATTCTCAAGCAAAAGCATGAAATTTCTAGCAAAACTTACCCAGGTGGAACCCCGGCTTTGATCTTTTTACCACCCTTACACTACAACAGCTAGCTGCACACTTTTTTTAAAGAAAAAGTAAATCACAACTGTTATTTACAGAGCTCTCACTTTTCCAGTGCCTTGAAATGGGTTACAAGCCGATACGAAAAGAAGATGATGAAAAAAAAATAAAACTGATGTTTAAAATATGTTAATGTCTCAGTCATCGGCTTCGTTTAGCATTTCTCCACTTCCGGAAATCTCCATTTGCGGAAATGCCTTTCAAGTATTCACATATTGATTCATTTCTATATAATAAAAGAGAGAAAGAGAGAGACGGGGGTTGCATGCAGATGTCAATATCGATGGAAATGATCTGCTGGCTCTCAATTTCTCGCGAAAACACGTTTTTCGCATTGTTCCAAACGAGATACCTCTAACACTCATATAACGTCTCGCTAAATAATGCGAAGGATTATTTTATTATTTTTTTTCTTTGCTAGTTCTTTCTTGGCAAACCTTGGAAACCACTAATATTGAACGGTATACGAGTTCTCGCTTTTTTTCTTTCATCGCAGTCGGGGCCCAGCAGCATTCCAGCCATAGCGAGCTACATTCTTCTGGTCTTTTCGCTCGTCAGCCTGGTGGCACTGTGTGTGACTCTATTCATCTTCACGTACTTCAAGTAAGTGCGCACTTCACTTGATCTTTTAGGGGCGAAGCTCGTTATGGCGTTGGTCTGTGGCTCCTCCTCCTCCGTATGTATGTATGTATGTATGTATGTATGTATGTATGTATGTATGTATGTATGTATGTATGTATGTATGTATGTATGTATGTATGTATGTATGTATGTATGTATGTATGTATGTATGTATGTATGTATGTATGTATGTATGTATGTATGTATGTATGTATGTATGTATGTATGTACGCAGCCACCCGTGGCACATACCCGCTCTAGAGGGGGCATGTGCATAGGGGTTGCGAGATGGGAGATGGCGGTACGGTGTGTTCACTAGATGGACACACGGACGGAGGGACAGACAGACTAGCAGACGGACGGACGGACGGATGGATGAATAGATGGATGTGTGGACGTACGGACGGATGAATGCACGAACAGACTGACAGACGAATGGACGGACTCACGAACAGATGTATGGACAGACGAATGGACGCATGGATTGACGCACGGATGGTCGCACGGACAGACGGAAGCAAGAACGAACGGATGGGTGGAAGCACGGACAGGCTGATGGATGCTTCGGCCCACTCATCATCATTCACTCCGCGAATATGCTGTAATTCTTTGTGTATGGCAGCTGTATACCCTAACACACACGCACGTAGAAAAGAAGGGGAATTTGAGTTTGCCAGTGCGTCTCTTCTTGAGCTTCCGCAGAATGTGATTTGCAGGAAACTTAATACGACAAATCGTTCTGAAAGTATAGACAGCATGGGTTAGCGGTAGAAGCTTAATAATCAGAACCTTGGAACTCGGTAAACTTGGCAAGCGACGTGGTAGTGACAGTGGAGACGTCAAAGTAAGTGTCAAGTATAAATACCTAAATAAGTTAGTACAACACAAGAACATTTGTGCGTTGTAATACGAATGCGTAGGAGCAAAAACATGATATGGAGAATCAAATACTCTAATTTATTCGCCGACAGAGGATAGGGATGGCTGGACATAGAGTAAAATCCCGGATAAATTGGCTTGAGACATTCGAGAAAGAAATAGTTTTCGAATGTGAAGCAAAATCCTACATAGTTTCTCAACGTTAGATGAAGACAAATAGAAAGCGATTTTAATTTCAGGGGGCCAGTCGCAATACAATAACGGTATAATATACCACCACACCAATTTTATCGCAATCATGCATGAAGCATTACGTTCGGTGAAGAAAGTTAGTACGACGCAGTAGCAGGGCCTTGTTTTGAAGAGATTAAAACAGTTTGTCGCCTAAGAACAGCGGTTTTTTCTATCTATATGTGAATTATTAGACTTATAGAAGCATATATATTTCATGATTCCCATCTAGTGGATGGTATGCGGAAGTGACCTGTTGAGTGTGTTTTATCAGGAATTGTCGCCTGTCCTCAATAACCACCACTACGCTGTCACTCAACCATTTCCGAGAAGTACTGCAATCGATACATTCGCCATGCTGTCGCGAGAAAATACAACACGCAGCCGCTTTGGAACGACTGACTGTTTTTTTTTCTTTTTTATAATGATGGTGATGCTCCTTGGATGATTGCCACCTATCCGCCTAGGTGAATATTGGTCAAGAGTGAGGTGTATCACCTGCTTTGAAAATTTCTTAGTGCTAATAGGGCTTACTACAGAGTGTTGTTAGTAAATTCGAAGAGTAAAAACAGAGTTTTCTATATTACCGAAGCCTTGCAGACATTCAGACAAGGCTTGCGCTGAGAGATCACATGTGTAACAGTTTTAGTTCCGCGAAACTCGGTTAAAGAAAGTGTGCCCATCATTATTGTTTCGGTGTTGGGGCGCAGCTCGAGTGCGGGACCTAAAAATTTTTTTGATAGATAGAAGCTGTGACGGCACAGGCTTTTTACGGTGAAAGTTTTTATGAGATCACAACTCGGGTCCCGCACGCGCAGTTGTCCGCCGCCACCACTGCTGCCACCGCAACTGGTGTCCGTAACACCATCGCGCGAAGTTAGAGAAGAACCTAGCACCAATGACCCAGTGGGGCTTCAACCCGGGTCCCTTGCGGTACCAGCCCAGTATTCTACCACAGAGCCACACCGGTGCTTGGATCTTGCTAGCAAACTTGCATAAGACAGGCTTGATGTCGGGAAAGCAATCGCGTTAATACGACTTTTAAAGCTTTTTAAAACAGTGAAAGAACAACCAGTCGTCGCACAATGAGAATAGCGTAACGAGTGGGTCGTCCAATGCTTCAACTCATTACAAAATCTTGTTCTTCTAGCCCAATTAACTGCGGCGCGTACCGACTTCAACCATAATTCCTCATCGTCGTCAGTCACTGCATGAGCAATTGGCAAAAAATTCCTTGCAGGTGTTTAGCGTATACCACGCTTCTCAAAAGAATGACGAAAAATAGCATAGCGAATGCCAGCCTATAGTATCCAAAAAACTTATTATTATTGCCCTAGTGGGTATCAAGCAAGTGTGCTTGCAGTAGTTACCCAATGAGTGTTTTGCTTTGTAAGGCCTCTCACTTGCTTTTGCTGTGACTGCGCAGCGCCTTCCGTGCAGGCCTGGCGTCTTTTTAACAGCCCGTGTTCATTAAGTACATCGCAGACAATGTAATAAAACCCGCGTATTCTTGACAAAGAGTGCATTCCGGCTAGATTTCTGCATTTAGGACGATTTACAATGTGTGCAACTTAAATATATATCCTGCCGAGTGAACGTTAAGCTGTCTGAGTCGTGTTTACTCCAGACATTCCCGAAAATCTAAAACAGGTACAGTGGAAATGAACAGCAGGGTGCTCTGGGAGAATATCCCCATCTTATTATACATAACCAAGTTTTATTAATAACTTGGAGTTCTGCCTGAGCCATCGTAGATCCTTGCCTCTTTCATAGGAGAGATCAAAATTCTCCTACGCCAAGATCCTTACCACGCTCCCTGATAGAGTAGCTGTCAGGGGCGTGAAAAACTGCACTGTTAACGTAGATTGCAGCAACTCATCTTCAGCCTTGTGGCCCAACAGCATATATAGGAAACTGCCTCGAAAACGCTTGACTAGCGTGGGTATATAGGCTTCCCTGTGCTTCACGCCTCGGCCAGCAACCCCCGAGCCATTTTTGTACGCCTTGATCTTCAAAGAAGCGGCCCCCGTTATAAAGTTGAGAGTTGACTGATTGCGGCGTAAAACCTCTCGTAACGCTCTCGCTGTCCGCATATTTGACATTGTTTATCGCTCCTTTTGAAGCGCCTCGACGCCGGCGCTAAGAAGCATTCCAGCTGACATCGTGGTAAAGTCTGCGTAAGCGTTTAACAACCTTCCTCACTCTTCACGGTGTCATAAACAGCCAGTTGGCCGACGCTGGCTGGCATTGTGAGCACGTGGCGTTGTGGTAATCTATCCCCGTGTCAGAAGTGGGAGACTCTCTGCGTGTGACAAGCCATTGCTCAAGATCTAAAGAGGTCACTCGAGTGCATTTTCGGTTCGCTACCTTGGAGAACGCCGCGTAATTGGAACAGCAGTGAATTAGCGGCAGGGTTTTCTACTGTGAGAGTTGCTGTACAGCGCATCAAACACGAGTTGCCCACGCAAGTGTGTCATACCTTGCGACTAGCAGACAGCACTGCAGAGTTTGGTGTTTGTCCAGCTAAGTGGACTCATGGGCAATTTGTGGATGAATTAAGAAATTACTATCATCAAGCTCGATCGAAACGATGCGATATGTTATATTGATGGCTATAAGAGCTTAGGGCCTGTATACGCGCTATCCGCACCGTCGTACCACACGTGCCGCCGTACCACACGTGCCGGAAAACTTACCACACGTAAGCGAAGAGCGAAAGAGCGCCCATGCTTATTCACCCTTCGCTGCGCGTGGCAGGTGCCCCGGCACCTGTGTGGATAGTGCGTTTACAGGCCCTTACAAGTATTACTTGCTAACAAGTAGATCTTGACGCAGGTCCATTAGCCCACAAAGCGCTCGAGTGCTTCAAATTGTTTTCCTAGGCTTTATATGCACGCAGACAGCTTCATTTGCTAAATCTATACATTACACGCACATTTTGGTCGCCTCCTATATCTGTAATGTTGCCGCCTGCGTAAACTTCATTCCTCTTTGAACCTACAACCTTCGTAAGTTTCCCCGTTTTGGTGTTGCATTCACAAAAGCGCACTTTTTTTTAATTAAAATGTTGAAATGGGAGAGGTTGGTGCCATTATGGGGGCACCGGCTACTCCTTTTCTCTTAGTAGGCTAGATGTGCCGTAAGATCAACACTAAGGGCACAAATTGCGAGTCTGTACAAAATACTATGCGAAAGCACGCATTAACGAAACTTCACAGGTCAGTTCACATACAGGGTAATAGGTTCATATGTTCCACCACAAGGTCAGTTCTCCTAACATGACAGGCGCACTCGTTTCGCAATGAAGTGGCGGACACCGGTATTAATTTGTCTCCTGCGGAACCAGTATCATATCATACGTAACTGTCATACGTATATCATATGTAACTGTCATATCATACGTAACTGTCGTTATCATATTCCTCCGGTCTCGAGCAAAGCTTGCATACAGCTTGCTGAATTATTTTAGTACACATCTAATGTTTAATAATCTGCTATAAAAGCAGAGACAACAGTCAAACAAAAACCGACGTTAACCTGACATGGTGCCTGTATTATAGGAATACGTGCGGAGTGTTCATATATATATATATATATATATATATATATATATATATATATATATATACAGACAGACAGACAGACAGACAGACAGACAGACAGACAGACAGACAGACAGACAGACAGACAGACAGACAGACAGACAGACAGATAGATAGATAGATAGATAGATAGATAGATAGATAGATAGATAGATAGATAGATAGATAGATAGATAGATAGATAGATAGATAGATAGATAGATAGATAGATAGATAGATAGATAGATAGATAGATAGATAGATAGATAGATAGATAGATAGATAGATAGATAGACAGACAGACAGACAGACAGACAGACAGACAGACAGACAGACAGACAGACAGACAGACAGACAGACAGACAGACAGACAGACAGACAGACAGACAGACAGACAGACAGACAGACAGACAGACAGATAGATAGATAGATAGATAGATAGATAGATAGATAGATAGATAGATAGATAGATAGATAGATAGATAGATAGATAGATAGATAGATAGATAGATAGATAGATAGATAGATAGAAACGTTCATGGACCTTTAGTTCGCCAATAGGTGTGTAGGCCCATCACTAAGGATAATAACTAATAAAAACATTTTACGTCTCAACAACGCGATGTGATTATGAAAAACACCACAGTGGAGGACTCGGAAAATTTTCCCTACGTAGCGGTCCCATCGTGATCTTAAATGCAGAACGCAAGAGAGAGCCGATGTGAGCACTTCAATCGCCGTATTTACGACATAAAAAGCGCTGATAGCCGAACAGTGCGCCTTTCATAGTACATACAATACACCGAAAACGGAGCACACCGTTTCAAGGAACGTTCGGGCTCGGAGCCGACAAGAGCATTCTCGAAGCGCGCTTTAAAAGCATTAAAGCATTTTGTTAAAGACAACGATATTAGGGAGTTTTAGTGCTGGGTACGCAGGCGACTTGCGTACGCAGGACGATGGGGCGGCGGTATTGCGCATGCGCGAAGCCCCAAACAGATGCGTCGCAAGAACGCTGGGGCGATGGGGCGATGCGTCTGTGCGCCCATAAACAACGCTGCCACCACTGGCCTCCTAGCGGAGATAAGCTGCCCCGGCGCACATGCTGGCGCATCATGTTACCTTCACGGCGAGCAAAGCCAAGGCTGGCCAGACCAACCACTTTGACATTTAAGTTTAAGCGCAAATATTACAGTGGCTAGCCACTATACAAATAGCATGGCACAAAGGCGCGAAATCTCGGACAGTATGGATCGGCCGCCTTGTAAGGTCCACGTTCGCTAGAACTCACAGTATCCGCACTGCGGATACTCTAGCCATCGAGTTAAAATAAGCCAAAGTGCGAGCACTTATAGCGATTACATGGTTTCAGCCAGATTACCAAAGCTAGAATGGCCTGGAACATAGAAACTAAATATATGCCAGACCCGACAAGATGAATAGGTGGCGCCATCTAGCGCGGCTATAATGAAACAGACAGCCACAACATTGTTATTGCAGAAACATTGTGCATTGTACATCTGATGCAAAAACTGCGCAGCGACAATATTACAAATGAGTAACGTTTTTATCTGTTTTTATCTCAAAAAATTACGCGTAAGCTAACAAAATCATGACTGTGGTTGCGTGGAGTGTCACAAGATGTCGACACGGCCGTTAGAGTAAGCTTGTATTTTTCACTTTTTTGCATATACCAGGATACTGTACACGATAAAAAAGTGTCTTGATCACTATGTATGTTTAATTTTACAATTTAAATCAAAATAATTAAATAATACTTACGCGACAAGACGCTATGGCGCTGCGAGCACGTGTGACCTTCGTGCGGCTTGCGTTTGCGTGCGTGCCACCGTGGCGACAACTAAAAGGCATTCTGGTTGGGTATGGGTTGGGCACGCAACGCCGCGCGCTCCCAAGCCCGCATCGCCCAAGAGAATGCGTACCCAGCACTAAAACTCCCTATTATTGTCTGTAAGTGAAGCGTTCAATTTCTTGTTTTATTTTTGCGCCCCAGTGTGTATGCGTGCCGTTCTTGGCTATGTTTTGTGGCCGGTTGCGTTATGCATGTATGTGAAAATTCGGCCATCTACCTCAAAAGCTACCCCGCAGTGCTTAAGGAATTTGCTCCCTAAGATTAAAATGAAGCTTTCTCCCAGCGAAGTGGAACATGATTGAACTTTAAGCCATGACCGTACGCTAGCCTTTTTCGTGGGAAAAGCGTTCTCCAAAACACCTGGCACTTGCGTGATGCGTTGCTTTTCCGGACTGCTTCATAGTGAAAATCAAATTATTTTCAGGCGCTTTGTTAGGCCCACTACTTTTGGTATCGACTTATGTACTGCGCGAATTGAATAGCTGCAAATTGGGAACAGCGTAGGTTCTTTGTCAGTGTGAACTGAAATTGGCAGATGCGAATTGGGCGAGTATGGATTTTTCCATTCGGCGAGGAGGACCGGACTGGCATCCAGTGCTTTCCTCTTTTCTGGCATGCGTGCGACGGCGCAGAGTGTGTGCATGGTGCTTGGATGAGTGGCATTGCCAACTATATTGGCATATTTTAGGTCAACCTGCGGACATATTTCTCGTTTATTTTGATCTTGGCCAGCAAAAGATCAGCAGGAAACCAATTGTTGCTTCAGGGGCGAAGCACGTTGAAGTTCAGACTGGTCCGCTGTCGGGTGTTGTCGGTGCTCACGGTGACGATGGCGCTGATGACGATGAAGAACAAGCGCGTTCCAGAAAACACATTCTATTTCTACCATGGATGACAACCTGTGAAAGGCAACGCCGACGCAGACAACAAGCTACCCTCAAAAAAAAAAAGAGCTAGAAGAAGACGCCACAAAGTTGCAACACCAACAACAAGCTGCCCCGGAGAGAGAGAGCAAGAAGAAGCTTCAAAACGGCAACGCCGACAACAAGCTGCTACTCTGGAGGTGAAATCACGACATACAGCGGCTCAACACCTACGTAGACAGCAAACTATAACCCAGAAAGAGAGCTAGAAGAAGCAGCGGCAAAACGTGAACGCCGACAACAAGCTGCTGCTCCGGAGGCGAAAGCACGACATACAGTGGCTCAACACCTACGTAGACAGCAAACTATACCCCGGAAAGAGAGCGAGAAGAAGCAGCGGCAAAACGTGAACGCGGACAACAAGCTGCTACTTCGGAGCCGAAAGCTCGACGTGCAGTGGCTCAACATCTACGTAGACAGCAAGCAATATATACCCCGGAGAGAGAGCTAGAAGAAGCAGCGGCAAAATGTGAACGCCGACAACAAGCTGCAACTCCGGAGGCGAAAGCACGACATGCAGTGGCTCAACATCTACGTAGGCAGCAAGCTATATATACCCCGGAGAGAGAGCTAGAAGAAGCAGCGGCAAAACGTGAACGCGGACAACAAGCTGCAACTCCGGAGGCAAAAGCACGACATGCAGTGGCTCAACATCTACGTAGACAGCAAGCTATATATACCCCGGAGAGAGAGCTAGAAGAAGCAGCGGCAAAACGTGAACGCGGACAACAAGCTGCAACTCCGGAGGCAAAAGCACGACATGCAGTGGCTCAACATCTACGTAGGCAGCAAGCTATATATACCCCGGAGAGAGAGCTAGAAGAAGCAGCGGCAAAACGTGAACGCGGACAACAAGCTGCAACTCCGGAGGCAAAAGCACGACATGCAGTGGCTCAACATCTACGTAGACAGCAAGCTATATATACCCCGGAGAGAGAGCTAGAAGACGCAGAGGCAAAGCATGAACGCCGATAACAAGCTGCAACTCCGGAGGCGAAAGCACGACAAGCAGCCGCTCAACGTCTACGTAGACAGCGAGCTATACCTCGGAGATCAGAACTAGAAGAAACAGTGGCAAACCGTGAACGCCGACAACAAGCTGCTACTCCGGAGGCGAAAGCATGACATGCAGTGGCTCAACATCTACGTAGACAGCAAGCATTAAATACCCCGGAGAGAGAGCTGGAAGAAGCAGCGGCAAAACGTGAACGCCGACAACAAGCAGCTACTTAAGAGGCGAAAGCACGACATGCAGTGGCTCAACATCTACGTAGACAGCACATCCCGGCTGCGGCGGCTGCATTTCCGATGGAGGCGGAAGTGTTGTAGGCCCGTGTGCTCAGATTTGGGTGCACGTTAAAGAACCCCAGGTGGTCGAAATTTCCGGAGCCCTCCACTACGGCGTCTCTCGTAATCAAATGGTGGTTTTGGGACGTTAAACCCCACATATCAATCAATACGTAGACAGCAAGCTATACCCCGGAGATCAGAGCTAGAAGAAGCAGCGGCAAAACGTGAATGCCGATAACAAGCTGCAACTCCAGAGGCGAAAGCACGACATGCAGCCGCTCAACGTCTACGTAGACAGCGAGCTATACCTCGGAGATCAGAACTAGAAGAAACAGTGGCAAACCGTGAACGCCGACAACAAGCTGTTACTCCGTAGGCGAAAGCATGACATGCAGTGGCTCAACATCTACGTAGACAGCAAACAATATATACCCCGGAGAGAGAGCTAGAAGAAGCAGCGGCAAAACGTGAACGCCGACAACAAGCTGCTACTCCGGAGGCGAAAGCACGACATGCAGCGGCTCAACATCTACGTAGACATCAAGCTATATCCCTGAGGTCAGAGCTAGAAGAAGCAGCGGCAAAACGTGGACGCCGACAACAAGCTGCTACCCCGGAGATCACGGCACAGGAAGCGGCGGCGACTCACTGTACACATGCGTTGTCACTTATTTAAATGCGTGCTGAGTGGACGATGTCAAGGGTGATTGGCAGTAAGACCGACCTCCAGTGCTTTGCTCACCCATCATGATTCACTTCATGTAGATGCGTTAATTGTTTGGTTGTTCTGACAACCACAGAAAAAAAAACTGCTGTCTGAACAAGTATTCGACATGCATCACCAAACACAGAGCGTTTGAGGTTGCGGACTTTTGAAAATACATCATTTGTGATAGTGCACAAGTCCTATATCCGGAATGCCCAGTGTTTTACTCAGTGAAATCACATTCGCATGTGGCCAGTTAAGTGATCAAACATGAGCGGTCAAAAAAGATCCTGTCCGAAAATATACAAAACATCTCAGCAGCATTCTATGAGCCACCTGTGTTACTTTCGCTTCGATTTTTTACCTTAATTGAGGATGAAATCTTCGGTAAAAACATGCTTCGTAGCTCGGCTCGACACGGAGACCACTGCAGTCGATGTAGATGTATTAGCACGCAGCAGATATCGCTCACTTCGCAGCGAGCTAACTGTATTCATACAACCAATTTCCGCTTTTCGCCGGCATTGTGAAACCCAAACATTCACTGAACACTACATGAAAGGAACGTGCTGAAATCCTCGTCGGGAGGTAACAACTAGCGTAAGAAGGTGGGATGTTTGGTGAACGATGTGCAATGAAAGGCCAAACAATTTTAAAGTTCTGTCACTTCATGTGTAGAATCACTACTTCTAGACGATAATTTTGTTACGTGGTGAAGAACTCCGTCCGACAAGTCACGCAATATCATGCAGCTTGGTTATTGTTCTTCTAAGCGAAAATAACAAACACGTTGCTACGCTTGCCAAGTGTTTCTACATACGCCAATTTTGATGATCAGCTTTTGGAACGACAGAGATAATCTCGCAAATACAGTACATTTGGATAGATCAAGTAATTAAATAAACATAAATCACCTTCGACGTGGATCATAGATGTGAACCAGGGCCTGCTACGTGCATACCCTAACAGAAGAAACTCTCTAACCATTTTGAATGGATCACTGCCTAAATCCAATTGAATATCACGGCTCTCAAAGAAAAGAAAGAGGAGCACGCTAGCATGTAAACACTAGCATTGTTGCTTATGTATACCAGCACCTTCCTGTAAACAGTTTCTATTTCGTCCACACCAGTTGACAATAAGCGCGCGAGTATTAGGCAGTTAGCTGGTCACTTAAATGTCGAGAAACAAGGCAGACAGCAGTTGGCGAATGACAAACAGATGCCGTCCTCACCCTGAAATCGAGGCTGCCTGCTCATGCACGACTGAGTGGTCGGTAGTCGGTGTCACAGCATAAACCAACACGCAGTGAACCGACAGACTCAGAGATTCACTGCATCTACAAAGGGTTCACTATATCTACAAAGCCAACACTTGCTTAATTGTCGCACGTTTTTTTGTTTATTTTTGTCAATACAAAAAGTGCCTTAGATATACGCCGACAATTTGTGACATGTTCTCGCCGTCATACATTGCCATATTTGACCGCGAATGTACCAAATCTTTCGGGCCGTCCCACAGACTACATCCGTACTTATAGAATGCATCACTCAATTCGAAATTCAGTGTGCCAGAACGAAAACAAAAAGGCTGCATTAACAATTGCACGAATACCTTTCATACAAACGCTGACCTTCGCACATGCCAGTGGGTTACCAGACCAGAGACGGAGCCTGTAAAACAATATGGTGGCGCCCATAAAAAAGAAAAGGTGTATAACGTTATCACATTATAACCGCGAGACCGCTGCCACTGCCCCAATAACCACGCTTCGTATCTGTAGTCCTCGAAACTCCCGTGGAAGTTGAGTGCTGGCGTTGTTGACAAAACGGAACAAATATAATATAAACATCTTTATAACGCAGAAACTACGCAGTATTCCTGGAGCATCGGCTGGCACGGCGTTCAATTTGTCATCGCTTCTAAAGCGGCAACGTGGCCTGTCCAGATAACAAGTAAAAAAAATAATTTGAAAATCATTGTGCATATACAAATGGTAGTGCCCTTACAATGTACACGAGCGTGCGCTTGTCTGAGTAGTGACAGCTAACAACAAAACCCCTTCTCAGTTTTCAGCAACGAAATTGACGACGCGCGCAAGTCTCTGAAATAACACCTTCTTCGTGCCCATGCAGCGAATTCTAGCGTCTACAAGATGCACTCAAGGTCAGACTTGTGTGTGATTGCTTTACTTTTAATTTATTTTTCAACGTGCTCCTAACACAAAAACAGTTATCACATTTTGGGAGTAACTTGTGTGGAGAAAGAGAAGTTAGGTGGAGCAACGGCTTCCACTAAAACACTCTACAAAATCATCTCTATATTGAAAACTGAGCGGTGCCTTTTTTCTATTATACTGGCGAAGCAGTCACCGATTGTTGCTGTGTTCGTGACTTCACCGTTGCTTGCCTTGACATTGCTACATGACTTTCAAATCTGCGTGATGCAACAACTTCCTCTGCACACTGCCCCAGAGCACGGTAGAAGCAAAAGCAAAGAATGTTTCCCATAGTGGTCGCTCTGGATAGGCACCTCTGTTTACATTGTTGCCACCGTAGTCAATCACCCTTGGCGGTGACAGCCTTCTTTCACGCTGCTACATAGAGCTCAGCGTGCTACCGGATCACGAAAGCTAGAGCAGGGAAAAGTCCCTACCATTCATCGTGCTCGTAAAATTTGGGAGAAACTTGCTGTTTGGAATAGAGACCACAATTTTCCTCAAAACATATACAGCTTAATCAAACAAAAAGCGGCCGCAAATATGCTGCGAGTATTTTTTTTTCTGTGGTGCAGGAAAGTTACAGAATGAACAATTCATTTGTCCCTCTTTGTGGTTTTATCCCACTGACCTTGCCAAAGCGTACGCGTGCATGTGCGTGCGTGTGTGTGCGTGCGCTACGGCTATCAGTTCAAGCGTAAACGTGCGTTCTTTTTTTTAGTGTGCGTGTGCTTATTGCTTGAATTCATGCGCGTGTTCACCAAGAATGCGTACGTTAATGACCTCTGCGTCAGGCATTTTTGGATCTTTAGGAACTGGAGAAATGTGAGCACAGCAGTTTTAACACAGGGGCTGTTTAAGGCGGCCGTACAAACACAGCGAACCACAGGTAGGTGTGCGGCACGGAAATTTAGCAAGCCCTGCTACCGAATAGCAAAGGTGAGAGCGTTAACTGGAACCAGGTTGGCGAAGTGGAGCACGTCAAACGCACGAAAGAAAGACATAGAAGAAAATAAAAAGAAGGAAAAGAAAGAGAAGTCGAGAGAATGAAGATATCAAAAACATAGGAAGATGAAAAAAATAGAGAAACAAATAAGAAGAGAAATAAAGAGGTAAATCGAGAGAAATGAAGCCAGAAAACAAAAGATAGCAATGAAGAGAGAAAGAAAGAAACAGAGGCGAAATAGTGATAGCGAAAAATTCGGCAGATCTCACGTATCTGAGAATCGGCGTTATTCGAAGCATGTAGAGGGAAGGTGACCGTCTTGCATTTTTTTTATTGAGTGATACGTCATGAAATTACGCTAAGTATATGTACAAATGTTGCACGCACAGACATATGTTGAGTTGCAAATGTTTATATAACCAGTTGCAAATGTTTATATTCTGTCTACCCTGTCCTTTTTCCTTTGTTCGCGCTAAAACAATCTTGCAAAAATGACTACGCACCAACTAGCCCAAGCTTCCACTCTTGTGAGTTTGTATAACCAGTTGGCATATAACGATGCCAACTGGAACATGCGTATTAGCAACACCAGAAGCTGATATGAAGCGTGGGTGCTCGCCAGGGTGCTACCCATGAACACTGCCACATAAATAAAATTCAGCGCGTGGCAACTAACCACATTTGACGTTAACCCGACGTGACGGCTGTATTAAAGGAGTACATATCTAAAGTTTATAAAACTGGGTAGGCAGCGCTGCAGTCGCTAGTGACGTTTCATGAAGATTAGCGTCTATTCGAAAAGTAGTTTTGAGACCTGGCGTAGCTCTGTGGCAAAATGCTTCATTGCCACGCAGAATGCTTCGGTTTTATTCCAACTGAGACTTTTACGTTTACTCTTTGCATTCGTCGGGTCGGCGCTGCCGATGTCTCGTATTTCTTAACGCTCGCGCGTCAAAATTGCTCATGTGTGTTTTCGTCGTTCCTGGGTAAATACTGTCAGTCACCTGTGGCACATATACCGCATATAAGCGGCACATACCCAACCGTGGGTGCGTGCCACTGTTTGTCGGGAAGTGTTTGACGGCTTAAGCGACGGGATTGTGACAGTATTCACGCCTTGACCAGCGCGTCATATTCGTCAAGCCATCTTACCCTCCCATGCTAATTTTGGTTCACGCCAAGTTAAGGGCCGTTCCACGTGCTTCCCGCACAGCCGCAGCGCACATGCCGGGACCCCTACCGCATGCAATCGGGGGACAAATAAGCCAATTGGCGACGCTGCGGAGGGGGAAAGAGCGTCGCCAATTGGCTTATTTGTCCCCCGCTTGCGTGCGGCAGGGGTCCCGGCACGTGCGTTGCGGCTGCGTGGGTAGCACGTGTAAAGGCCCTAAGGGAGTGACCACGAGAGCACCCAAAGATAAGCGGATAGATAGATAGATAGATAGATAGACAGACAGACAGACAGACAGACAGACAGACAGACAGACAGACAGACAGACAGACAGACAGACAGACAGACAGACAGACAGACAGACAGACAGACAGACAGACAGACAGACAGACAGACAGACAGACAGACAGATAGATAGATAGATAGATAGATAGATAGATAGATAGATAGATAGATAGATAGATAGATAGATAGATAGATAGATAGATAGATAGATAGATAGATAGATAGATAGATAGATAGATAGATAGATAGATAGATAGATAGATAGATAGATAGATAGATAGATAGATAGATAGATAGATAGATAGATAGATAGATAGATAGATAGATAAAGAAAGGAGCAGAGCAAAAAAAATGAGAAGGATAAAAACAGATACAACAAAGAGAGATTCAAAGCGAAAAATATCAAGCAACGAGTACAGAAAACAGGAGCCTGAAACCGATAGAGAGAGAAATAAAGAGGCGTGCGAAACAAAATAAATAAAGAAAGACAAGGAAGGCTATCCTCCACTGTCCCTCCAGGCTTGAGGTCACCAGTGCGAAGCTTTGGTATTTTTTTTATCCACTTAACTGTCAGGCTATAGTCGTGATTATCGTCGTAAGGGCTTCTAATTAGGTCATAGATAAAGCTATTTTCGTTGCAGAAAATGACAGGAGTACAGAATGGATGAAACGAGAGACGATACTTGGTGAAGATATACCTGCAATAACTTACCAAATTCGTCCGCCTCGGTGGAACAGTGGTTACGGCGCTCGGCTGGTCACCCAAAGGTTGCGGGTTCGATCCAGGCGAAATGGTAAAAGCGCGTGTACTGTACAGTGTCAGCACACGCAAGAAACACCTGGTGGCTAAAATTTCCGAAGCCCTCCACTGTGGCATCCTTAATGCTCATATTGTGGTTTAGGAACGTAAAACCCCAGATATTGGGAACTTACCAAATCTTCTATTGAGTGAATTAGCAGCCACTAGCATTTCGTGAAGCTTCAGGGCTACAATCCCACTGTTTTTTTTTTTCAATTTTTGTAGAATATAGCAGGGACGGCTATGGGAAGTTGTAACATTGCACTATTCATGTTGAACATAAGACAACAGTACGTCCAATAGCAGGTCCTTAAGCGAGTCGCTTTAAGATAAGGCTATAGGAAATGTTCGAGTCGTATCGGCTTTACTACATGCAGTTGTCCCGCTTAGCAACGGCCGACGTGGCGCACAATAATCCAGGTGCTGAGCCGAGCGCTCATAGCGTGCACCATAGACTACAATTGTTATCGACAACTTGTACAATCCATCGAGAGATTTATTTACGCAGCACTTTACCCGCATCTTCTTTTTTATACTGCCACAATCATCGTTGTGGTAGCTGTCGCACTGCGGCTTACTCTTAGGGACGGACACGTTCTGTAATAGCTTCCCTTTTCCCCTTATCTTCAAGACGGGTCACATATGGCCGCACTAGGAGTTTGCTTTATAGCGGAGGCCTAAATATAGACAAGACATGGCGTTTCCGTTATTTATTGTCACACGTGCCCCATATCTTGCGCAATCCGAACAGGATCACCATCACATCACGACGAGCAATGCACAAAGAAGAAGCCCGATTGGGCCTGCACTGCACTCAATGACCACCCTGATTCGAAGCAATTACTGGGGC
Source organism: Rhipicephalus microplus (assembly GCF_043290135.1). Taxonomy (NCBI): domain Eukaryota; kingdom Metazoa; phylum Arthropoda; class Arachnida; order Ixodida; family Ixodidae; genus Rhipicephalus; species Rhipicephalus microplus. Next base: position 263,754,240 of record NC_134700.1, on the reverse strand, counting down.
TGACTTTGTGCAAATCTCCCCCGCTTGCAGCTAAGAGGGGAGTCTCGTATACGTGCGCGGGACTTCCTTTTATCCCTGTTCGACGTTATTTACAGTTCCCTGAATCATTTCAGTTCCGCATTGTCGTAGCACCTTATTGCCTACGTCGTGAGTGCGCACCGAATATATGGCCGTAGATTGCTGGGACAGTAAAAAAAGAAGCATTTCATGAGAGTATTGATGATCCGCGTTGCCCAATCAAGTGCGCACAAATTGCGATTTGTTGCTTACTGTTGGAACGTCCTTTCGCGGCTTTACCGTCAACGAGTCCGTTGTGCGGCAGCTTGTGCCTCCGGCGAAACACTTGTGCATCTCGTAGTGCACTGTGCCGCATCAGCGACATTTGCTGATTAAGGAATATAAACTCTCGGGGCTTAAGTGCGTGACCCTAGATGATTACCTCTTCCGGAAAAGTTGCGTTTCTTGACGCGACCAGGCCCATCGGGCTCTACTGACTTTTATAGACCAAACAGACCTAGCCACCGCCACCCGTTTATAGACTTTTTTTTAAATTTCTAGTTCATTTATGCTTGTCTAGATTTTCGTCTTTTTTTACCTCTCTCTCCGCTTTCCTCTTTCTGACCTTTCTTTCCTCCATCTGTTCCCTCCTCCCAAAAGAGTAACCAGGTGTTGTGTGCTTCCAGGGTGCAGTTGCAAGCTTGCTCCCTCGTTCTTTCCGCAGTGTGATTGTACATCCGTGAATAGAAATCATATAAATAGGTAAACAAATATTGATTGATATGTAAGGTTTAACGTCCCAAAACCACTATATGATTATGAGAAACGCCGCAGTGGAGGGCTACGGAAATTTCGACCACCTGGGGTTCTTTATTTAACGTGCACCCAAATCCGAGCACACGGGCCTACAACATTTACGCCTCCATCGGAAATGCAGTCGCCGCAGCCGGGATGCGATACCGCGACCTGCGGATCAGCAGCCGAGTGTCTTAACCATTAGACCACCGTGGCGGGGCACAAGTAAATTAAATACCGCGGATTGGTCCAAGCGTGATGGAGAGAGACAATAGCAAAGAGGGAAATAGCAGGTAACTGAATGATAGCCAACTTTTCCCTACTTGCTATGGCCGATTAGGTTCATGCTTCAACTGATCGGCGCTACAGCAAAAGTACATTAGAAAGACCAAGTGGCTCAATCTGCAGTACTTGTAAAAATGTCTCAGAGTAAAAATGAAAGTCACGATGTCTCAAGTTAACGTCACTGGATGTGAAATAAAATTTACAGATGTGGCTAATTTACACGACATAATTGAAAAGCATACGATACCACATTTAGATTAAGAAATGTAAGTAACATTTCAATTTGTGTGATAATCCATGAATAAATATAACTAGCCAGTAATTGTGCGCCTCATTATTATGCAGTGAATCATGTTCTATTTATGGCATAAAAAGTACCTAAGAACCATTATTTTAATTATTTTTTTCGCACAGCAGGACGCAAGCGCAAGTTGTAGGTTGTATTGATTTCCAGCAGAGAAAAGTAATCTCTTTAACATTAGTCGTGCAATGCTGCACGTCGAAAAATTTGTCACTTAATGTAGGGCCTTTACCATAGCAAAAAAAATGGTATGGTACAAAGGGGGCGGGGAAGAAGTGAGGGCATGAACAGACAAGCATGAATGCCATGCCAATTTTTAAGTTAGCGTCTTCTCTTCATCCCCGTCCTTTCTGAGCTATGCCGATTTTACTTAAGCAGTCCGCCTCAGTGGAACAGTGACTGGGTTTCTTGGCGGCTGACTCGTATGTCGCAGGTTCGATCCCCGCCGTGGCGATCGCACATCGATGGAGCCGGAATCGTAGAGAACCATGAACTGTGATGTTATAATAATAATAATAATAATAATAATAATACCTTTTATTTCTTCAAATAAGTACATGTGACTAGGCCTGCCAAAGGCTGCCAAGTGGATATCAGTCCATATAAAAGAACACCAGATGGTCGAAATTTCCTAAGCTCTACAGTACAGCGTCTCTAATTATCATAAAATAGTTTTGGGATGTAAAACCCCGGATAATATTAGTAGTATATTTAATTAAAGTAAAGAACCAACTATGTCGGCGCCAAGTCGTTTTACCAAAGTGATCGGCCACAGTGATACACGCCACATTGGGGTCAAGTAAAATCACATTAACTATTTGGGAGCTTCCATTCATCTAATGCGAAATATGTGCCTATATTTCGTGGCGGCTAGTAAAAAGAACTGGCAAATACGTTTCCCCTACCCATGTGGCCACCACGCCTAAAGGGGTTATTTAAATGCGTATGCATTTGCACTCAAAGCTGTTGGAAGTGCGGAGCAGTGCACTTCAGAGGTGGTCGCGTTCACGAGCAGACAAGCGCTGGAGTTCCAAACGTGCACACTGCTTGGCCTCCATGGCGGGAAAGGCAACCTTTGTGACACAGCCTCCTCCTCCTTCTTTCCCTCCCCAACTCATATCACTCTTCCTCACGCTCACCTTTTCTTTACGGCCCCTTGCTGTAATATACTGCGCATGATCATGTTATACCGCGTTAGGCATGCTACCTTCTCCTATTCTCGTCCCACTCATCTTCACATCATTCCTAAACCTCACTTCTCTTGCCAACCCCCTTCACACACATGGCTATGCCGTAGATGGCTATGTATAGGTGTTTCGCCTGCAGCGTGAGGCCATGCATGACTAAGTTATGCTTCAGTCTCTCCCCCTCCTCTATTGCCCCGCCCCTTACTTTACATGGCTATGCTACGCATATCATTCTCTGCGGGATGTTAAGCAGTGACAAAAATGGCAGCGTACTTCTTTCCTTGTCCCTACTTCGTTCCTCGCACTTCCATTTTTCGTACCTTTACTACACCATACTACCTACAGCTACGCTACAGATGGTTTTGCCTACGTGGCATCCCACATGGCTACGATAAGCTACACCCTCTCTCCTCCCTTCTTCCTCCTCTCCATCGCTTTCCTTTCCCGCACTCTTACTACGCTAAACTATACATAGCTATGCTTACATGTTCGTGCCTGCGTGACGCAATAGATTACTCTTTTATGATTTACCCTCTCCCTTCCTCCTTTTCGTCCTCCACATTCTGACGTCTCGTCTCACGCTCACTTCCCTCGCTAGGCATGGCTATACTACAGATGGCAATGCTAAATGCGGTTTATACTGTGTTACGTCAAGCGACATGAGACTATGACAGCACACGATGACATCATACGACAGTTCGAGCCCCGAGAGTGCTCCGCACTTCAAAGCATGCGAGATTCATTTCAGTGAGGGCATTTCATAGGCCGATGACTTCATTTGTGTACAAATGCTGTGAATTTAGTAATGAGAACTACTAGTTATTGTAGTTTAATAGCTATGACAGTGCAGGGACGTTACGTTTCTGAAGAATTCTCTAAACCAAAATTGTCAGATAAAAAGCCATGAACCTCAAGGTATCTCTGAAGGTGCCTCTAAAAAATTATACAACTTGGGGCTCTAATCAGCTCACAAGAGCACGGAAATACCAAAAGCTGACTCCCGAATATTTTTGTCAGCTAAGCAACCGTGATATGTCTGTTCCTTATCTACGTCGGGCTTATCGAGTGATCGATCAGCGTCGTGTAATCAATAGGCTATCTGCACGCGCTCTCGAAGGCTCCACAAAGTTGGCCTTAGCATTGTCCTGAATAAGTGAATTCTTTGAAGGAAAGTTAATCGATTACCGGGAAAGGTACGAACGCTTACCAAACCTGTTGTACTCTGTATACGAGTGAATTATATCAGCATATGAATGCGCCCAACAGCACGCTGTTTGTGAATAGGCTACATCTTAATACACCGTATATTGTTACGGTAGACTTAGCGCAAAAAATGAGGATGAGAGAGGGACTGTACAAACACAGCGCAACACTGCGTAGTTTTTATCTAGTCTTCGTTTTTTTCGCACTAGGTCTACCGTAAGATAGAACCCCAACGATAGAGCCCAACGAGCCACACTACTGCATATTCATATCGGATATTCAACGGGTCCTCACGCTTGCATTCGTTATCTATACAGACTTTGATGACATGGACTTCCGAGGCGAAAAAAGTTCGTACGAAATTCATACTTTGTCGATGAATATGCTATGTTCATTGGATGTACACTTCCTATCCCGATCATAAAAAATGTACCTTGTGATTTGAACACTACTGCTTCATGGTGAGTGTGCGAGGAATAAGTGTATTAAGAGACAATGTAGGCCTGTATTTATGAATGGCTTGGCGGAGAAGTTTTATTGTTTAATACGGAACTACGAGTGTGAACGTGCACATCACTTTTCAACAGAAGTAGGCTATCGTTGATCCTTACATTCACATTATAATGCCGGCATTCGCACATAAAGAGCACTCAGACAAGATATTATACATAATGTCATTAGTGCGCCCTTATCCAGACACTAAGGCGTTGCAGTTGCGCGCGAGATAATAGTTTCAACGAAATAATGGGAGTAGTTATGTTTGCTGTAGTACTTGCACAATAATAATGATGGCACTTGTGTACATGCTTTCGCTTATTACTGCATTAACCCGGAGTTTTCATTTGAGTTTGAGTTCGAGTTTATTCAACCACGCGACAAGTACACGAAAATACACTGTATACGTGGTTTGGTGCGAAGGGAAAAAAGCTGCATTTCCCAACTTGACTGGCCCCTTCACCCAGAAAAAATCTAGCAATTTCGCACCTTTACCCTGATTCTTCCCTTTTATAGAGAGAGAAACACACAGCCTCAGCACATCTTTTCTCTTATTGGGTTGCTATCATATCCGGCAAAGTTGTTTTCACCTCATTGCACCCCCACATCGTAGCTAGCCGTGGCCTCCGCGATTTGCTGCCGGCGGCGCGCCGTTGCTCCGGCCGTCCCAATCGGCCGGAGTGAGCGTAAGTTGAAAAGGGGGCGTGGTCCCGTTTTTCGCCACACCGCGGCGCGCGTAGCCTAAGGTCGCTTTCTCTGGCTTTCCCTGGCGCGGGCGGGCGCAGAGGACGAAAACTCAGCCTTCGCAGCCTGTGTGAGACGTTTAATAAAGAAATTACAACCGCTCATCAATGCAGTAGATAGAAGTAGTTACGGGTGCCATTTAGCCGTTTAATTTTTGACGTAGACTAGGGCCGCTGTGAAGCGTAAGTGAATTCATTGCACATCAGTAGTTTTCATTTTTGTGGTGGTGGTGGTAAAAACATTTTATTGAGCAGCCAAGGGGGCTGGAAAGGGACGTGGTCAGCCTCCTACGTCCAGGAGGCCGCGATCCTGCGCCGAATGCAGGGCTCGTTGCATCAGGGCGATTTGATGCTCCGCCGCCGAGCTGGTCAGCGCAGACTCCCACTGCTCAAGGTCGCGCATTTTTAAAAAAAGATAAGCCGTCTTGTTTTATTTCTGAAAAGCTTGTATTTGTTATTTTAGTACGTGAAAGAGCGCGTGATACAAAGAAAGAGCGCAGTGCCGCTTTTTTTGTGTGTGTGTACCAAAGATATCAATTTTTTTTGTTCGTATATATTCATTTAAGAGAAAAATTGTTAAGTGAAGTGTAATCTTTCACGGCACGCAGGTGTTTTACAAAGCGTTGTCACAATCCAGTGTTGGGTAAGACAAACTTCCTGCAATCTGCTTCACTAAGCAATCTGCTCCACTAAGCAATCTTCTAGGCAGAACTGGGCCGTGCCAACCTTCTCCAAGCATTTTCTGGTTGCCGAGTGGACGGTGTTGTTCTCATAACCGCTGAGCTTCTTTTTTAGGCGGCTGTTTTCTCGCTGCAGTCTCCTTACAGTATCTGCTTTTCTAAACAATTGCACCCTCATTCTGTTGATTACCCTTGCATCTGACTGCCTGCGTGGAAGGAATTCATCACAAGTTTGCGCTGAACATTCAACTGAGTTAGTAGGCCGCTGCAGTTCACCAACTGCATCTTGTGCACTTGTTTTCACCCCTATAGCCACCTGATCCTCCTTGGGGCAAAATATTGACACATGGCTTACAGAAGTCTGCGGCAGATGGCCTCCGTCATGGCCCGCACCTTGAAAACTCGCCTCTGTATTTCCTTCAGGGACTGATGGCAACGAGCCATCAGAATTTGACGAATGGCCTGGGGTGGTTGCACTGTCTTAGGCTGAACCAGTCATTTTGGCATGGCAACTTGATAAGCTTGATGCCTTTTTTTTTTTGTCTGAAGGGAAGTCCTGTACCTTTCGCTCCAATTTACGCCGTTTTGGTGGTTTTTGCGGGTGCATGTAGGTTGGGTATCCCGAAAATATGCTCGGAACAGCATCCCGTTTGAGGCGGCGAAGCTTTGTGGACCCCAAAGTGTAGTCTGAATAAGCAAAATGAAGGCTGCAGACGACACTGCTCGATGATTTGTCATTTGGGACAAAATCTTTTCTTGATATCGCCTTCAGCCACGCTTGGCGACGGTCATCGTTCGCAGGAAATTCATGAAAACTTATTCCGAGCTTTCTTTTCCTGTCCGACTTGCAGAAAGGCACGCTGCAATACACTCTTCTGAAAAAATACAGAAGCAGAGCGGACAGCGGTGTGTAATGCACGCCAGAAAACCGTGTAATTTTCACTCACAGCAAATAATGAGGCTGCGAAATTGCGATAGCTACGTAAGACCGCTAAGCACACCTGCAACATATACGGGATAGTAAACCAAGAGTGAAGAAAAAATTGTCTCTTCGTACGCGTGGTCGCTTCGTTCACGCGGAAGACTAGCTTAGAGCTTTCGACAATTGCAATCACCTGCCTATAAACAACACTCGAGCGCTTATCGATATTACGCTGCTCTCTCTCACTCTGTCTCTCACACACCCGCACGCACACACATTCAACGCGCGCGCGTGTGAACCTACACACACACACACACACATACATTAACACGCGCCGCGGACCCACCCACATGCGCACGTACACACGCGCGCGCGCGCACGTGTGAACCTACACACACTCACATGAACACGCGCCGCGAACCCATTCACATACAAATACACACACCCGCACACACACACACGTGCGCAGCGAACGCCCACGCAAGCACACGCGCCGTGAAACAACACGCGCGCACACACTCACACACAAAATAGCCCAGCTCACTGTGTCCAAGTACTTTCGAAACAGCCGGCAAGGCATAACAAGGTGAAGCGCCGTAATAGCTCGCGAAAAGGCCGTAAAAGTGACAAAAGAATTCACCACACTGGCATTCAATCTGCAGGAAATGCGAAAGGAGTTTGGGCTGCCTCATTCGATTCACGTAACCACACCGTGCTTGCCAGCTAGCTGCCTTGGACGCGGACCATCGCAACGCCGTGCGGGAGTACTACGGACTTCCCCAAACCTCCCAGGTGGGCCCCACGCTCGCCGAAGCGGGGGAAACTCCCATCTCCCTGCGGGTGACCCAGCGGACACTAAATCATGTACTGCGGCTGAAAACCACAAGGCAGGGGCAGCTCCTTGTGAACAGGCTATATGCTCTACCTCACTCATCCATGGGGCAGCGGGCGAGTGAGCTCTTGACGGTTGTGCCAGACATGCAGTACCCCAGCTGGCTGGCTATCCCACCCTACCGCCACACCCCTCTGGTGATCACCAAGACCATTGGCGGCATCAAAGCGAAGGCGCGCACCCCGCTGGCAGCGATGCAGCAGGAGTGCTCCGCCCTCCTTCACGAACAGCTGAACGGCCGGCTGCTTGTTTACGTCGACGGGTCAGTGCTTCGCGACGGCTCCGCGGCCGCCGCCTGCGTTGTGCCATCAGTCGGCGCGGTTCTCAAGTGCCGCCTCCCCTCCCTCGCCTCCTCCACTGTGGCGGAACTCGCCGCTATTAATTTGGCAGCCGATTTCCTGAGTGAGCGGGCACCCATGAGCGCTGCAGCCATCATCTGCGACTCCCGGGCGGCCTTGGCCGCGATCTCGCGCGAGGAAGACGGCAGCCTCCTTGCGCAGAGAGTTGCCCGGAAGCTACACGCCGTGCAGCAAACGGGCTGCGACCTTTCGCTGCACTGGGTGCCTTCGCACATCGGAATACCCGGCAACGAGGCGGCCGACTGTGCCGCGAGGGATGCGCACGACCCCGACACCGGCGTCACCAACTTCGTGTGCTCCGCGGATGCCGGCCGTCTCCTCACCGCCCGCTACGTGCGCGAGCGTCATCCCGACCCTCGCGTAGCAGCTGGAAAGCTGCCGCGGCGGCTCCCTCTCAAGGGACTCCCAAGACGAGACCGCGGTTTCCTTCTCCGTCTCCGCACCGGAGACAACTACACCGCCGAGCGAAAACATCGGCACTCCGGGCGTGGCAGTCCATACTGCATGGACTGCGGCGACCTGGAGACTCTGGACCACCTTTTGCTTCATTGCCCGACTGGTGACGCGAGCAGACAGGTGATGCTCGCAACGTACGGAGCTCTCGGCCTGCCTCGGACAACAACTGAGCACCTCTTGTTCCCGAACAGTGGCCGCGCGCATATCAAGCGTGCCCTTTCAGCGCTGCTCGACTTTGTAGACGGAAGCGGACTGCGTGAGCGAATTTAGAGAATTCGCGCCCCGTGATTTTGGTAGACGATCTGTGCGTGCCCCCCTTCCTTTGCTCGCTCTCTCCTTTCTCTTTCCTCTCTTCGCTCAAGTCTATTATCCCCCATTCCCCTTCCCATGTGAACCACTGCTGAGGTGTCGCACTTAGCTGCAGACAGTTGCGGGGTTCACTTTTCTTTTCTTTTCCAATTTTAAGAACCACTTCCCCCCCCAGCAAAACAAACCTTTTTAACGAAGTCTTTTAAAAAACGTACGTACCTTAACTTTGTACTGCTTGCAGGAACGAGTACAAACACATCGAGCGCATACTCAAGGTGTGTCTGCAGTGAAAACTCGACAACGAAGGCTGACGAACACCTGAAATCGCAGGCACTGTCGGTCAAATGAGCCTCGTTCATGGATGAATGGATGGATATGGCTGTACCCTTTAGATCGGGCGGTGGCTAGCGCAACCAAGCCGTAATACTTAATGAACCCAAAACTATATTTATTTTTTTCCTTAAAAAGTGAGTTGGAGGATTCGTACTTTGCAGTGAAGAGTTTAATTTTCACTCGTGCCTTGACTTTAGCCACCAATCAGATAACTTCCTTCTAGTTAGGTCTACTTGCTTAAAGTCTATTTTGCCCTCCCGGTCCCTAAACCCCAGTGCATTGAAAAAAAAATTCCGCCATATCCACGAAGTGAATGATGATGAGTGGGCGAAGCTCCGGAGGTAAACCTGGTAAACCATGAATCCTCTGTTCATTTTGCCCACTCGATTTTATTACATCGCTCCCCCTAGCGTACGTCGCCGCACTAAATCGAACGATTACCTTCAACCAATGACACGCGCCATATGTGACATCATTTTTATTTTATAAGATCTCGCGTCTTTCATCAACTACAAGTACCGCTTTCTAGTTTATAACATCTTGCATCTTTTCATCATCAGCTACAAGTACCACCATCTAGTAAACACTACAAGAACTAAACGAGAGGTGGCTACATAAAGGAGACGGTACCGCCATCTAGTGAACACTGCAAGAGCTAAACTAGAGGTGGTTACATACAGGGGACGGTACCGCCATCTAGTGAACACTGCAAGAACTAAACTAGCGGTGGCTACATACAGGCTACAGGGGACGCACAGCCCACGCCCTAAGGAGCTTCGCCCCTAAAACTCTGCGCCATCATCCTGAACGATAGGGTGAAGCCCTTTACAGAACATTATCAAGTGTTCGGCAGTTTCTTCTTCCTCTCCACACGCACTGCATACTGTGTCTACCCCTTCGTATTTGGCCCGATATGTCTTGGTTCGCAGTACTCCCGTCCTTGCCTCAAACAGTAGAGAACTACCCCGAGTATTATCATAGATCCTTTTCTTGGAAATTTCCTGCTTAAAAGTTCGATAGATCTCTAGTGCGGACTTCTTAATCATGCACATTTTCCACATGTCAGTCTCCGTTTCCTTCACTTCCTTCTTAACCGATAGTTTTTTTTTCGTTTGGCCACCTGCTGTTTTCTAAGTATTTACCAGTCAACTTCCTGGTTCGCTTCCTCCATTTTGTATCGACATTCTTCATGTACAAGTAGCTGAAAACCATCCTAGATTAACGCTCTTCCCCCATTTCTCTCAATCGCTTCTCAAATTTTATCTTGCTGCTAGCTTCCCTGCCCTCAAATGCTCAAATGATGTCCATCCCATATCACCTTGTACTCCCTGATTTGGTGTATTCCCGTGAGCTCCTAAAGCAAGCCTACCTATTCCACGTTGCTTAATTTCTAATCTTGCTTGAACTTCTGATCTCATGCACAAGACCGCATTGCCGAACGTCAGCCCAGGAACCATGACCCCTTTCCATATTCCTCTCACAACATCATACCTATTGTAATTCCACAGTGCCCTATTTTTCATCACCGCTGCATTCCTGTTTCCTTTAGTCGTCACGTATATTTCGTGTTCCCTCAGGTACTCGGTCCCATGGCTTATCCATACGCCCAGATATTTGTATTTATCTGTTATCTATAGCGTGACCTCCTGTACCCTAAGCTCACTACCTTCGTTGTCATTGAAAATCATGACTGCTGATTTTTCCTTACTGAATCTAAAATCTAACCTTTCTCCCTCATTACCGCAGATGTCCATCAATCTCTGCAAATCTTCCTTGTTGTTGGCCATTAGCACTATATCATCTGCGTACATTAATGCTGGTAGTGCCTGATCAATAAGTTTTCCTTGTTTGACTAAAGAGAGGTTGACGCCCAGCCCACTTCCCTCTAATTTTGCCTCTAATCCTTGTAGGTACATCATGAATAATAAGGGTGACAGGGGGCACCCCTGCCTAAGCCCCCGTTTTACCTCTGCAGGCTTGGATACCTGTTTTTCTCACTTTATAACTACATTGTTACCTTTATAGATACCCTTTAAAAGATTAGTGACTACATGTTCCACGCCTGGTGTGTCATGTATTCCCCACAATTCCTCTTGAACCACGCTATCGTACGCTCCCTTGATATCCAAGAATGCTAGCCACAGGGGCCTGTGTTCCTTTTCTGCTATTTCGATGCACTGCGTCAGTGAGAACAGATTGTCTTCCAACCTCCTGTGTTTCCCAAACCCATTCTGCATTTCCCCCAGCACCCCCTCATCTTCTATCCATGTCTGCAGTCTTTCCTTTATAATCTGCATCACCAGCCTGTAGATCACTGATGTCACTGTTATAGGACGGTAGTTGTTTATGTCAGCTTTGTCCCCCTTTCCTTTATAGATCATGCTCATCCTGCTAAGTTTCCATCCATCGGGAACTTCACCATCGATTATTATTTTGCTCACCGCCTCTCTCAAAGCCTGCTTAGACTTCGGACTTAATGTCTTTATCAGCCTAATTGGAATGCCACCTGGGCCTGTTGATGTACTACTAGGAACCCTTTTCTCAGCCCTTTCTCACTCTCGTTGTGAAAATGGAGCCATTGCACCACTTGATTCGTCCTTGTCTATCGTGTTGCATAAAGTACTTCGTTGTTGAAATTTTTCTGTCACCTTTGTTTTTATATATTCAAAGTACTTCTTTGTTGAAATTTTTCTGTCACCTTTGTTCTTATATATTCAATAGCTTCGTCCCCTTCTAGCCTGGCACCTTGGGCTGTAGTTATAAAACTCTGCTCTAGGCTCGTCTCATTTCTTAGGGAGTTTAGATGGTTCGAAAACTTAGCAGCTGCCTTTCTATCTTTTTTATGTACTTCTGCCAGCCACTGAGCTCCCTTTCTTCTAATCTTTTCATTGATCAGAAGGGATGCAGCCCTTCTACAGCTTAGAAAGGTTTCCCATTTTCTTTCAACATCAACTGTCGGTTCACCCCGCTGCTTAGCATGTCTGTGTTCCCTAGAGGCCTCCTGACGTTTTGCTATGGCTCTCTTAACTTCCTCATCCCACCAACTTTTGGGTTTGTGTCTTCTTTTCCGGGGTGACTTGTCACGCGTCTTAGCAAGCTCTAGCTCAAAGAGTCTAATTAGGTTCGTGTATGTCCACACTGTCTTATTATCCTCCGTGATTACTTTCTCAATTTGTTTAGTGGCTATTTCAATTTGCCTTTCTGAATAAAAATTTTCCAGTAGTTGCTCATCTTGTCTCCTTCCCACTTTCACTGCTCTTCCAAAACTTAGCTTGATACGTTTGTGGTCACTACCCAGACTTCTGGAGCCACCTTCATCTATGTGCATTCCCCTGAGCTTATCATACATCCTGTGTGACATCAGTGCATAATCTATCGTGACTGCAGCCTTCCTACCTCCCATGTTATTTGCCCTTCACACTTCTCGGTACTGTTGCAAATGATCAAATCAAGACTTTCACACATATCCATGATAATTTTGCCTGTCGGGTCGGTATACCCATCTATATCTTCTATGTGCGCATTCATGTCTCCTAGTATAATTATCTCGCACTCTCTTCCTAACTCCTGAATGTCCTTTGATATACACTCTACCATTCCCTGGTTTTCCTCTCTGGCCTTTGCTCTCGTCCACAAGTACACGAAACCAAGGAGTGTCATTGGACCTGCCACTTTCCCTTTTAGCCATAAATGCTCCTTGCACTCCTGCTTGACCCTTTGCCAGTCTGTACTTTTATGAATGAATGCCCCAATACCACCCCCCTTTCTGCTGCCTTCTGTTCTATTACAATATTCCCACGCGTAGTCCGGATTATTCGGAGGTTGTTCCATGTCCCTGAGATGTGTTTCTGCAAAAGCGTATACCATCGGCCTCTCTTCCCTTAGCTGTTCTTCTATCTCTTCCCACTTCAGCCTGTTCCTACCACCCTGCATGTTAATATACACTATGTCTGAATGGGCTCGGCGCTCGTGGCTACGTCTATTTATGCCCCGTACTCTACCTAACTTAGACATTGGTGCCACTTTGGAATCGTATCTGTCCATAACACCTGTCGAAGAGTCTCCCTGGTTGTTTTCCTTGTTACTAGCTATCCTGCACCCCGAAGGGCTCGCTTGCCCCCCAAAAAAGCTACGGCGCGTCCTGCAAGTCGCCAACCCACCTCACGACCTAGCCGCCCATCGAAGTGAATTCTGTCTCGTTGAAAACCACCCCACCTATGCACCTCTCTGTTTATTTCCACCACCTCAAAGCCTTTCTCTCGACTCATCCGCCATATCTCTTGGTTTGCGTTGACAACCGCTCTCTGCAGGTTGCTATCACGCACCGGTACCTCCGGTATCGTGCATATCACTACCTGTACCTTAGGAGAAGTGGTGCGCATGTCATCGACGCCTTTCGCCAGTGTGGCTGCTAGTCCTGCTGTATCTTTATTTAAGACATCGTTTAAACCGCCTGAAATTATCACGAGGTTTCGTCTATCAGCTGTAGTTTTGAGTTTTGCGCTCGCTTGCCTCATGACTGCTTCAAGCTTGCGTCCTGGGAACGCCCCTACTGCAACCCTCTTGTCACCTCTTACCCTCTCTTTGATGGATTCTGTGCATCTATCTAAATTCGAGTCCCCGGCGATTATCACATGCTGTGACTTTTCAGCTGGAGCGTCCTGCACAGGGGGGCTACTTGCACCTGTGACGCCGGCTGCTTTGTCCCCTCCCAGCCCCACCACTACCTCGCTGAAGCTGGGCCTTGCGACAGTTGAACCGGCTAAACCTGTTTCTTCCAAACTTGCTTGCTCTTCCTTCTCCACCGTTCTGGTTGCCGGATCTCTACTGTTCTCTCCGTAGGCCGCTTCTTTGTTCAGCTTCGCTAGTGCTTCCTCGGTGGACTTCAGTCTTTCTCCCATTGCCCTCGTTTTCTCTTGCTCTGTCGCCAACGCAGTCTCGAGCTCATCGATTCTCACCAGCAGTTCACTTTGGCAACCATCATTTTCTCCATTTTTTCCTCTACCTCACATTGCCTACACTTCGTGTCAGCCTCTTCTCCATCCGCTTCTACGCTTGGGTCTACTTTCAAAGCCACTCCACATCGTGAACACTTTACAGTCTTTTTAACCATGTCTTTCTGACACCAAATGTCCCTATACTCGATAATTACTAAACTCGAGCCGTGCACTACAAAAAAAAAGAAAGTCTAAGCTCTACTACAAAAATTTGCATGTTCAATGTACGCGAACCTCTGCCACGGGGTGGCAAAAGAAAAAAACAACAACAACAAAAAATTCAAACACACACACCCGCACTAACTAATAAATACCTGGTGACTGGCCCCCCAAAAAGCCGTACCCGAAAATAAGTGCTACGAAGATTTCAACCGCTGCCTTATAATTATAAAGACAAGCTCAAAACATGCAAAAACACTTATCTGCGCAGTCGATCCGGAGCGCTCGAAAAACACGTCCATCCACCGTGACAGCCCGAACAGAAATCTTAGGCTAACCTTAGGCTAACCTTAGGCTAACCTTAGCATGGATGGATGGATGGATGGATATGGCTGTACCCTTTGGTCGGGCGGTGGCTAGCGCCACCAAGCCGTAATACCTAATGAACCAAAAACTATATTTTTTTTTCTTGGAAAAGAGTTTGAGGATTCGTACTTTGCAGTGAAGTGTTTAATTTTCACTCGTGCATTGACTTTAGCCACCAATCAGATAACTTCCTTCTAGTTAGGTCTACTTGCTTAAAGTCTATTTTGCCCTCCCGGTCCCTAAACCCCAGTGCATTGAAAAACTCTGCGCCATCATCCTGAACTATAGGGTGAAGCCCTTTACAGAACATTATCAAGTGTTCGGCAGCTTCTTCTTCCTCTCCACACGCACTGCATACTGTGTCTACCCCTTCGTATTTGGCCCGATATGTCTTGGTTCGCAGTACTCCCGTTCTGGCCTCAAACAGTAGAGAACTACCCCGAGTATTATCATAGATCCTTTCCTTGGCAATTTCCTGCTTAAAATTTCGATAGATCTCTAGTGCGGACTTCTTAATTATGCCCATTCTCCGCATGTCAGTCTCCGTTTCCTTCACTTTCTTCTTAACCGATAGTTCTTTTTGGTTTGGCCACCTGCTGTTTCCTAAGTATTTACCAGTCAACTTCCTGGTTCGCTTCCTCCATTTTGTATCGACATTCTTCATGTACAAGTAGCTGCAAACCTTCCTAGCCCAACGCTCTTCCCCCATTTCTCTCAATCGCTTCTCAAATTTTATCTTGCTGCTAGCTTCCCTGCCCTCAAATGATGTCCATCCCATATCACCTTGTGCTCTCTGATTTGGTGTATTCCCGTGAGCTCCTAAAGCAAGCCTACCTATTCCACGTTGCTTAATTTCTAATCTTGCTTGAACTTCTGATCTCATGCACAAGACCACATTGCCGAACGTAAGCCCAGGAACCATGACCCCTTTCCATATTCCTCTCACAACATCATACCTATTGTAATTCCACAGTGCCCTATTTTTCATGACTGCTGCATTCCTGTTACCTTTCGTCTCACATATATTTCGTGTTCCCTCAGATACTCGGTCCCATTGCTTATCCATACGCCCAGATATTTGTATTTATCTGTTATCTCTAGCGTGACCTCCTGTATTCTAAGCTCACTACCTTCGTTGTCATTGAAAATCATGACTGCTGATTTTTCCTTACTGAGTCTAAAATCTAACCTATCTCCCTCATTACCGCAGATGTCCATCAATCTCTGCAAATCTTCCTTGTTGTTGGCCATTAGCACTATATCATCTGCGTACATTAATGCTGGTAGTGCCTGATCAATAAGTTTTCCTTCTTTGACTAAAGAGAGGTTGAAGCCCAGTCCATTTCCCTCTAATTTTGCCTCTAATCCTTGTAGGTACATCATGTAGGTACATCTAATCCTTGTAGGTACAGCAACTTTAGGCTAACGGCGCCGCCTCGCGGCGTGTCTCGGAGTTAGCAAAATTACACCGCTCCCATTGCTTCCGCGCCGAATGGGACGGCCGGAGCAACGGCGCGCCGCCGGCAGCCGATCGCGGAGGCCACGAGATAGCGTAGTTAGCTTGATCGCCGAGCGAGAGATGGCGCTGTTTGCAGAGAACTATGGTGGGAATTTTGCCAACGTGCGTAGGGAAAAATATCCGAAATAGGGAATTCTCATGTCTTGTAATGAGAAGTCTTCGGCGTAGTACAGAACATCACTGTTGGCCACGTTCATCCGCGGTCGTGTCGCAAAGAGGCTCCGCGGAGGCACTTCCACTACTCGTTTTTAAGTGTTCCCGCGGTGGGTCGAAATTCGGCGATGTGGCACTTACGGTACATCTTCTAACTGAATAAGGCGCGCACTCAGACAAGAACACTAGAACGAGAAATGGGACAGACCAAGAGCGTGTTCGATTTCCTGTTATAGTGTCCTTGTCTGAGTGCGCGCCCTTATCCAGTTAAAAGATGAACCAGTACCAACTAGCCCAATTGTCAGTGCTACTGCACTTACGGTATATTGCTAGTGTGTGTTATGTTTCTCTCTGTGTCAATATATTGGCATTCTATTGTATTATTTGGCATATCAGTTTGGTTATTAGTTGGATTCAGCTGGCGAGCTCGCCTCTTTGCAAAGCGGATAATGAATGTCCAAGTCTTCGTTCCACTATGGCGTGTACTATGTTCGGATGTTCTTACAGCGGCTTTTTCGAGAGTCCGCATTGTAACAGAGTCGGTCTAACCAACATTATTTAGCTCGCAGAATTGTATAGATCAAACGCTAGGTGGGATTATACGTGCAAAAAAAGAGGGGGGGGGGTGCTACTGCACGCCCTTTGTTTACCTTGCCGTTTTCAGTGCATAAGCTACGCTGCACAGTTTTGACGTGTAAGATGCTTTTAACCATTTGGCGCAATTTTTAACAAAAGAGTATATCCTGTTTTACAACGGTGTGTTGTGCTACTGCCCGACGCGTATTCGTTAGGTATAGGTCTCTATGTAGATATCAAATCGCGAAGCACTCATGGGAACAACCAGAGGGCTCTTTCAGAAAGAAGCAGACAAACCTTTAGCCGCCCCCGTAAAAATTTTCTGACTACGGGCCTGGAAGCTGGTCACGGATTTTAACCAGTCGTGTCGGTTCAACGAAACGCCATATAGGCTTCTATTCTTCCCTCCACAAGATATTCCCGGAATGATATTATTACAGAACGTATCACGCAATTGAAAACGATATATACATACATACAGCGCCTTGCGTTTAGGCTGAGTTGCGAAAAACAATTTAACCACCTTAACCGAAAAGCGCAATGAACAAGTGAAAAAATTCGGCACATTCCACGTACCATAGGAATCGATATTTTGTGAAGCATGCGGGTGCAAGGTGAATGTGTTTTATTTTTTTTGAGCGAGACGTATTGATGTAGCGTTCAATATATGTACAAATCTACGCACACACATCCCTTAAACAGCCCTATATGCCTTATATTAGCAGTTGTTTGCTGTTGCGTAACCATGCATCGAACATTAATACTAGCAATACCATGCAGAAGCGGTAAGGTGATATGAAGCGCTGGTGTTGGCACTGGGGCCCACGATAATGGTAGCTTTCAACACTGCTACACAATTCAACATCAGTGGATGGCACCCAACTACAAATGACGTTAACCGGACGTGACGGCTGTATTATAGGAGTACATATGTAATTTTTTATAAAGTTTGATAGCCAGTATTGCAACCATAATCAACTTTTCACGAACATTAGGGCCTATTTGCAAAGTGTTTCCGAAACCAGGCGTGCCTCTGTGGTGTAATTCTTCACTGCCACGTAAAATGTCAGGGTTCGATTCATGCTGCTACACTGACACTAATTGTTTGCATTCGTTCAGTCAGCGCTGCCTATATCAGCTTTATTTTGACGCTCGAGCGTTAAAATTACAAATATGTGTTCTTGCCGTTTCTGGGAAGGTATAAAATTTCTACCACCTGTGGCACATAACCACCCCCGGGTATGTGCTACTGTTTTTCGAAAAATGTTTGACGATGTACGCGACTAGATTGCGACATTATTCATGTCATGACCAGCGCTTGTATTCGTCAAACCACCTTACCCTACCGTACTAATTTTTGTGTACCCCAAGTTAACGGGGTGATTATGAGAGCACGTGGGCGGAGACAGACTATATATATATATATATATATATATATATATATATATATATATATATATATATATATATATATATATATATATATATATATATATATATATATATATATATGTGTGTGTGTGTGTGTGTGTGTGTGTGTGTGTGTATGTATGTATGTATGTATGTATGTATGTATGTATATAGACAGACAGACAGACAGAGAGATAGATACCAAAAGTGCTTGCTGTACGAAAAGAAATGCTTCTCATTTAAAAGAAAAACAGGCAGCATGCTTATTGTAGTAGAAATAACATTATCGAAGAAAAGACCATTTTGTGTAGATGCGGCACTCTTCCGACCTTCCTGTCATGGTACTTCATTATTACTTCTCCCCACTCCTCATGCTGCTTATTCTTTCCAGCTTATACAAAAACGGTCAAGCCGCTTCTCATTTGTCGAGTGGTGCAACATCGTACGTGACACTTCAACAGCAGGATTACGAGGTACAATTTGGCCTCAGGAAATAGATGCAATTTGTTCTTTTTGGATTAGTGGAACTAGCACCTTGTAGTGTGTTTTGTTCTCAACTATGTTTCAAAATACCTGACTCTTCAGTTAATTGTCGCATACAATCATCATTTTCCGTATTATGCTTTCTTTTTCAATTTCGGCTGCTTTACACTAAAAGGACCGTATATAGGAAAAAGGTGCCACTCGAGTTTTGGGGAGAGTTGCGTAGGTGGGGCAGTGCGGCAGGAAAGTTTGGCGTAACCATTGTGAGCAATGATTTTAGAGAAAAAAAAACAATTTATGCGTATATATTTAGTTACACAAGTATGTCTATTGTAGGGTGATTCTTTTAGAACCAGTATAGTTCATCGGTCTGTAGCTTTGTTACAAAGTATCCAATTTCAATGCAGCTTTCAGTAAAGTTTTCAGGAAAAAAGAAGACGTATACCTCCCCCCCTCCCCCCCTTTTTTTCGGTAAGCAACGCAAAAACACATAATAATTGAGCAACCGTTCAAACTTCCAGAGAATGCAGACCCTCTAGCTTAGAATTTGATAGAATGTTACGGTTCTTCATTATTTCTTGATGATATTTGTTGAGTCCCACAGGAAAACAGAACGAATAGATAAATAATTTTTGTCCTTGCTGAATTTTCGCGTACATTGCATTTTAACCAAAAGATTTGTTATACAATTACTCCTGAATAAAATCGCTCAGTTGTAAAGGAATGACCTTGCTCATCAGATTCACGAAAACCTTCTACGTTCATTTTCTCGGATAGAGTAGAGCAGCTCTAGCGAAAAATATAACGCTTTTCCAAGGAACAAGGAGAACTCAACATCAAATGTCAATCATAAACTTCTTTTGGGCAACATTCACCATTAAAATACGCTTAGATCACCAGTTCACCACTTTTGGTTGATTTCCAGAGTTTATGCTATCCATAAAGAGCCAGGCCCCTGGTGGCGTCTCGATAAGAGTTCTCCCCTCAATAATCCTGTCACTACATTGTTGCACGTAGCAGTCCTGTATATGTATCTCTAAGCTTGGCTAGTGAGGCACGAAAGATAGTAAAAAAAAGGGGGGGGGGATAATTTTATTGTTCGTGTGATTTCACACTCAGTTCATGAGATCACTGTGAATTAATCTTTTTGCAGTCTTAATGTCTGAGAAGAGCGAAACGCATTCAACAATTGCCGCATACATTAAAGTGTATATTGTTCTGCTAACGCAGTCAAGGTGATTGGCTGCTGATATTTAACATCAAATATTATTATTATTGTTATTATTATTATTATTCATGCATGACAAAGCTTTTTCACCCAAGTAAACCTTGATGAGTTGTTGTCCTCGCATAGGTGTCCTCGTTTGCGCATAATGTGAATATAAATGCAATGTAAATGAATGTAAATGCAATGATGAGCCTCCGTTTTGCCTTCCATAAGCCACGTTGTTCTCGATGGTCACCTCGAGTATGTACGTGAAAATTGATCTCCGCTCATACATCAGTGCAGCTCGCTGTTTCGGAATCGAGCTATATGGCACGAGCCCATTAAGGCACGAGCAACGTACGATTGGCTCAGGGAAAAAGGCTTCTGCTCTTGATGGTGCTGCTGATTGGCTCATTCCAGAACGCCTCCGTACACTAACAAGTTTCTGCTGCTCACATATGTTGTAGTGATGTCCGTCATCAGGGAAAATAGACGTACGTATAATGTTTACGTATGTGCTAAATATCGCGCTGTCAAACACAGTGGTAATCATTACTCGTATCAGTGACAATGGCTAATCACCGCTAAGGTTGCATTTTGGCTATCATTGATTGCCGACAAATGGCGAGCGTTCATGCCTGCTATGGTTACCCGACACTCAAAATATGATGGCCTTGCCACTACTTTTTTTTCTGGTATATAGTACGACGATCAGGTTTCCAAGGACAGTATGACATTTACAAGGTCCTGCTTAAGAAGCAAAGACGAAGATATGCGAACAATACGCACGTGCAGGAGCAGATGCAGGCTTGATTAGATGAGATGCTGCCGCACAGTGAATCTTGAGAGAGCCAACGTTTTCGTTTGACGTTTCAGCAAAGAGGTCGAAGGCGACTGCACCCTTTACCGAAGCGTCGGCTCCGGTGACGTGCTCTAGTATTCTCATCGCCTCAGAAACTAAGAGGGCCACCAAAAGACGCATACTATAAGCTATTTAGCAAATGTCAGCGCACCAACGGCAGCAAGACGGCGAGCCCAGCTAGTCACATTGTCCTCTTAGTTCCTCTGTAAGACTTTACCTGTGCGTTGGTGCGTTCAGCAGAGCGACGAAATTGCCTCATTGGTAGTGGTTAACGATTTCTTGTTGCATTTGGAATTTCCAGAGGAGTACAAGACGGGGACTACAGGACGAGTGGTGTGCAACTGCCACCTGTCCTCGTCTCGTAATCTGAAGCGCAACAAGAAATCATCAGCCTTGGTACGCTTCATGTCTATTCACATAGAAATGACAGGATGATTCCTATAATAATTTTTGTTGCGAAAACCAAGTTTGGTGTTATGCTCTGAATAAACCATCTTGTTATTTCACTCTCTATTATCGTTTTATTCTGTTCTTTCTCATTACGTTTATAAAGATCTTTTTCAATATGTTGAATACGTGCAGCGTCATTCCTGGGTTTTTTCGCTATTTTTCATGCTTGTGTTTCTACTACGTTTTATTTTCTTTCTTACCCCTATATGTAATACCCCCCCACTGACAGCCTCTATGGGTTTCTTGAAATAAATAATAAATACATACATAAGTTAAAAAATAAATTACAGTAAGCTGTCTTTCGCAGATGTGAAGTATGACGTTTTGTTTAAGCTTGTGTTGCCATAGGTTTAAATATGCAAGATTATAAAGATACCACAAACAAAGATGCCACACATATAATTTCACAGGTATCAGGCTGGCCCAGCATCATTTGGGGGGCTGCAAAACGTTACCAGAAGATCCAATGTGATTGCGTTGTGTGTTAAAACTTGTGCGTTCGCGGTGCCAGCGTTCCCGCAAATGCGTGACCAAGGTAATGACATTACGTGTGATCTAGTTCACCTGACTGACAAAACGTTAATAATTGTTGCTTTATGCTCTTAGTTAATTACAAAAAATAGAAGGGGGAGGGGAAGTAAAAACACTGTTTTGCGCAAGTTTTCAGCAATGAAGGATGGTGTATGCTGGAGTGCGCTTGCATTGCGGTAGATTATAAGATTAGAAGTTATTAGCGCGTTCCATCCTTGTGAATCTCACCTATCAAAAAACGGCGCGTACGTACTGCTACATGACGCACACGCTAATAGTCACTAATCACTGGTTGGCATCAGGGAACGAGAAATAAACCATAACTACACTACATCGCACCGGTTATTATCAAATGAAGGTAGTGCGCATTCGGCGGTATATGCTTAGGTTGGACCAGAGTGATGAAGTAATGGTTCCTTGCACCTTGATTGCACTCAAATGACTCAAATGACATTTACTCAAATGACTGGGCACCAATTTAGGCCATATAAAAATTATGAGTCTGCTTACTGGACTACCCCGCTGTCTAAATGGTGCGCTTGCTCATGCCACCGTTTCAGAGAAGCACTGGTATTATAATCAAGAATTGTCCTCTGGATGCGAAGAAAACTGATGTAATCACGCCCCTGTTGTAGAATTGTGCCCGTTAATCTTAATGGCGAAGATAAAGCGACCTCAAAGTGGGAATGCTTCTATTATTTGAGTGGGTCTGTTATCGATACCATCGTTTTAGTAATTAGTTGCAGTGTCTGTTGCGTGTTGAGCTTATGTATAAAAATAGCTACGATAAAATGTTCCTCTGTGGCTTACCAGGATATTGTGCTACTTTACCATCTTCATAAAATATCATTGACCACGAATGTTTTGATTATAGTTCACCCAAGTGTCTTGAAACAAGACGAGAAGAAATAAAAGAATCACATCACAGTGTATCCGCGGGCTGAATGATGATGAGTGGGGCGAAGTGTCCATCCGTCCGTTCGTGCATCCGTCTGTCCGTCCGTCCGTCTGTCTAACTGTTTGTCTAGTGAACACTCCAAGTACCATAATCTCGCATCTTTTCATCATATATTGATTAAGTACAAGTACCACTCTCTAGCGGAAATTTCAAGAACTAGTCTATTCTTTGGTACATACCAGAAGGAGGTGGTTACGACAGAGGACGATTGGGTGACGCCTTTTTTTTTATTGATATGATATATAAGGAGATGTTGGCGCAAAAATATGGCACTGGCAACTCCTTAGCCCTTGAGTGAAAGTTGAACACGTACCTCAAAAGAAAACATACAAAGTAGTGTATGTAAAATAGAACACTCGAGCACACAGACGCGAAAACACATACGCACATATCACAACACAATGCTAAGGAAATGTTCAAAAGTCAACGAGTGAAGTCTCTGATAAAGTCCCTCCTTCATATTCGATCCAACCAGCACAAAACAGCAGAGAACACGCCTGGTCCTTATGAAGATGTATTCGCTCGTGTGTACAAAGCAGTCGACACGTCATTCACTTCAGCACACACATGATGGGTGTCATATGATACTGCCCATAATAAGTACATGTGTTGTACAACTTGCTACTTGTCAGCAATTCTGCTGTCTTGTAAGAAACGCCTTAAGAAGCTTCATCCCTGAAATTGTTTTCAGTGCCTGCAGCAAGGTCTATTCTATGAGGAAAAAAGGCTTCACTGTGATCTCTTCAAAGCACCCGTAACGTAATATACGAAAACATTGGGTAGATGAGTAAGGGGGTAACTACACAATCTGTTCATAGGCGCGGCAGATGCGTAAAGCGCTATTCTCTGCGTAGTCTCATTACAAGCTGCCATGTATCACGACCGAGTTACGTGGTAAAACAAAGAATAAATGTGGTAGGCGTGGGAAGAAGGGAAACAGGAACTGGAATCGATGACCAAAACGCGAACTATATCAATCTATTCGAAAAGAACTATCGAATGTACGGTTATTTATTTGCACGTAAAGCGCTAGTTTGAGAGGACAGCGAAAGCACGCAGTAGGGTGGAGTTTGAATGCAGCAAAAAGGGCGCAACTATCCTGTAGTTTTGACTTCCATGTTAATATCGGGCTTCAGTGCAGAAGATTCAATCAGTGGCTCTTGTGTACAGATAGGTCGTGTTGAGATTTTAATTGTATGTAGTCTTCTTGTACACAGGCGTATATTGTGCGTTTGCGAACGGTTAACTCTCATTACGGCAGTGGTAAAAGGAAGGGACGTTTGTCCTTGCTTGCTAGCTGGCTTTCCAGTGGGCATGTGTGCATGTCGTTGATATTCCATGTTATGGTTAGGGGGTATCAACTGCTAGCGAATAGACATTGTCCATAGGCTCTGGCTCCGATTTCACAATGCCATATGTCTTTTTTACATCTTATCTAAGCCTAATAAATTGTTGTACCTATAGAAGCTAACCAAATAGTCTTAGTCTTCATAATGAATGTTTAGTCCTTGTCACGGGGAGACTATCTCTACTAAGACTTTTCTTAGTTCATTTCTCTCCTTTCAACCTCTTCTATGTTTTAACTGAACTCATCCTTAACTAACGACAGCAAAATTTACACGCAGACTACACGGCATCTCACCACTACCGTTCATCACTACAAAGGCTACGGGTTGTAAGCAGGCCAAACGCTTGCGAAGAATAACATGGTTGCAGATATAATTACCTTAGAAGTGGCAGGATTGAGACCTTCACGCTTGTTAGGGACTTCTTACGTGACATTGATGCGTGACATGCTCCTTCTTCTTCGCACTGATACCATGTGCCTGTAAGTGCTGTATCAGTAACTGCCAGTACGTGTGATTACGAATCAATTTGGCAGCGCTCATGCAGAGGTGACTGCCACTGGCGTAGCCAGGGGATGGCACACCGGTCCCACGTCCCCCCCCCCTACCCGATCTTTAGGAGCGAAGCTCCTTAGGACGTGGGCTGAGCGTCCCATCGCAGTCGAATGTAGCCACCTCTTGTTAGTTCTTGAACCGGCCGTAGAGGGCGGCATTGGGCATATAACGAAACGCATATACGCTGAAAATGCAAATGGTACGAAACTAGAGGATGTTACCTGTAGTATGATGATAAAGATCAAAGCATATTCATGAAGTGAATGATGATGAGTGGGGCGAAGCGTCCAACAGTCTATCCATCTGTGCGTCCGCCCGTCCTCTCATGCATACATCCGTCCCTGCGTTCGTCCTTCCGTCAAACAGACAGACGACGGACGGCCGCGGCCAGCGCATGATTCACGGTGTGCCGATGAAAAGTATGATACGCGCAAGGTGGCGGCGGCTCGCGCTCGAAGACAGAACTCCGATGTGCGAGCGCGCGAGAAAATAGGAGTGACGCCACATGAAGACGTTGGACATCGCGTGTTCGTGGGTGGCGGCGTACGCTAGGGGGCGTGGTGTAGTAAAATAAAAGCCGTTCTGGTGCGCGCGTGTGTTCAGAAGGTCGGCGGATAGACAAGGCTGCAGAGCGACGTGCACGCAAGGCGGCGGCGGCGGCTCGCGCTCAATGATTTACGTGTTGTTGCTCTGTTTTCGCAGGTCCCTGCAGTGTTCCAGGCTTCGGGTGCACAAGAATCTCGTGGCGTCCTTGATTGTACACTCAATCCTGCTGGCCGTCATCTCATTTCCCAACGTTTTGGGACCACACTGGACGACCTACAGTGACGTGGTACGGCATTTCGTTGCACAGTTCACCAGTCCACTTCTATGATGCATGCTGCCACTCCCCATTTGAATGCATTCTGTTAATTCCGTTGTTTTCGTTACGGTGTTCGCAAGCACAGAAGTTTAAGTGAGTGGGTGTAGCGAAATTCTACCGGAAACACGTCACGAAGATGCGGTGGCGCTGTTGTCGGGCGTTTGGTTTCACTTGGAAGGCAAAAGCCGCGGCGCCTACCGCAGTTGCTGCTGTGTTTTCGCTGGCACGTGCGTAGTTTGTGGCCGTGTAAAGAAGAAAGAGTGTTTTACCGACGAACTTTCACGATGATTTGCACGAAAGCCACAAAAAAGATGGACCAGGTCTTTTTTTTTTCGCTTTATGTTGACTAAAACTTCGCCGTTCAGCCGCAGCTGTGAAACGCGAGAACTTGCCTTTGACGCCACTTCACCGGTTATGTTTTGGAGCGGCTTACCGATAAAAAGCGATTATTACTCGCAAGCATTAGAATAAACCATAGAATTACGTTTTTTTTTTTTCAATAAGCCATGGAGGCGTATCGAGCATGTTTACCTCAAAAACGTTCTGGATAGCATTAATATGCGAAGTATTTTTCACGGTTGCCATTGTTGATATAACTGCAAAAGTCTTCGACACGTCAAAATGATATCGCCATACTGGGATAAACTAAAGGTATCACTCGGTCATCGAGCCAACGATCGATCATGTGTTTGTTTCTGCATGGGTACGGTTCATTAAAGTAGCAGCGAACGAAATTATAACTTGGACTGTGTTTTTTTTTGTGATTATATGCGGCTGCGATTACACACCTGACACAAGTGCCCTGTTCTGACTCTGGTGCGCTTCACTAGATTTTTCTCGTCTATGTGAATTCACAGAAAAGCATCGCGCAAGAAACTTGTCCAGTCGTATACGCATTTCGTGGTGTCGGCTTGAGCGTACGAATTGACCCGTGGGCCTTACAAGTACATAACCGTATTGCCCACAGCATGTTACTGAAGCATTATCGCAAGCGTGTTGCGGATCAAAGTGTCACCGAGGTCGTTATGGTCATTTGCGTTATTAACTTCTCTGCCACACTCATTATATGCGAGGATTTACCGTAACGATTCATGGCCACGTATTTTTAAACCACGCATTTGCTTATTGCCCTCTAGATCCTCTTGATTGATATGTGGGGTTTAACGTCCCAAAACCACTATATGATTATGAGAGACGCCGTAGTGGAGGGCTCCGGAAATTTAGACCGCCTGGGGTTCTTTAACGTGCACCCAAATCTGAGCACACGGGCCTACAACATTTCCGCCTCCATCGGAAATGCAGCCGCCGCAGCCGGGATTCGAACCCGCGCCCTGTGGGTCAGAAGCCGAGTGCCTTAGCCACTAGACCACCTCTAGATCCTCTTGCAGAACTGGGTGTGTCTTTGCATTTTTACAAATTAAAGTGTGCACGTGTGACGTAGGCTGCAGCAATGACGATGATATTTCGCAAATGAGCTACATTTCCGCAGTTAAGGTACCTCACATGTTCGATGAGGTTCTCAAAGCTAGAGCTACACGTCCACATAGCTCATATGATCATTTCAGATCTCCCCTAACGCGACTGCAACTTCCTCCGTAGCGGCCGCAGCTTGTAAACATGCGAGAGGTGTCCCGACGCGCTGTTCTCGAAGGCAGCTTGCGCACCTGCTCCACTCGTCGTCACGTGTTCATAGTGGCAGGTGGCGCGCTTTCAGCCGGGACTACTGGGCGGAGCTAACGCACCATGACGTCACTCAGAGTCTACCGTGTTTACAAACATAGAATGGATCTATACAATGAAGTGAAAGTTTAGCGCTAATGAAAACAGAATAAAGGGGAAAACGAGGCTTCGTGTCGGAGGGAGACGAGAAAAAAGCGTGAGCGTTAACTTTCAACGGGTTTATTGCTGCATGACTCCGATGACAGGTTATACACCCAGGGAGTCGTTTATCGTACATGACTAACAAAGAAGTAAAAGGAACACCACGTCAAGATATTTTCAAGATTGGCACACGCTGGCTGTCTGATACAAGCAAATATTTCGTCTCACAAGGCGATTAAAAATAAACAAAAAAACTTGGTGATACGTGTGCAAGCTCACAATTTGTACACCTATCAAGCAAATAATTAGCGTTGCTAATAATAACAATGATAAGAATAAGTTTTAGTAAGACAAACAGTATCATAAAACCATTTGTATATGTAACACTTAAAAAGACGATAGTCTTGCGTCTGGAGGGAGTGAACAAAACGTTTATTTGATGTTCTGCGCAAGAAAATTGATAAAGCGTATTCTGGAGGCGCTGCGTTAGAGTGCCTCGAGCGTGTAGTGGAGGCGAACGAGCGCATCGAGGCACGTTAGACACAAGCGCCATCTGGCAGTTATCTTCGAAAACAAAGGCGTGCGTGACCGCGGAGAAAGATGCGCGCCAGTCTCGGAGGTGATAAGATGTAGAACGCAAAACGACCGGCAGGTGCCACCAGTGACGTCGTAGCAAAGCGTTGGAAACACCTTTTTGAGCATCGCGTAGCACTGTCGGCGCAGCGCGATAAACGCTACATTCCTTGTTTGTGCCTCTTCTAGTATAAAGGCAGACTTACAAAACATAGACATGTTGTTATGGCGCCTCAGATATGCACAATAATTGCTTTTTAATTGACAATCGCACAACTATCAACGCTAAATCTTGAGCAATATTGGTGGGTGCGGCGAATGGGGTTGGCCGTTTCGTGCCATTTGATGTATCGTTAGAGCGGGAAAACAGACAAATGTGCAGACAGACAGACCAAAATACTTCCGTCGAAGGTCTCCAAGAAAGACTATCGTCTATAAAAAAAAAGGCGCGTTCAATTCATTATTGAAAGACATGTTCTTTGAATACTAAACCTCACACCGTCTTTCCGCACAGATCACGGCCTTCTCGCAAACAAACTAATGGGACTAATTTTCCTTTTATTTTTATTGACTAGGAATTTTTTAGCTGGTTCTCATGTTGGCGAGTATGAGGTAGTAAAGAAACACCATATGGCACGTCTCTATGCGGGGAATTATTTCTGAATGCAAGTGGTGGCCCTCGTTAAGTTATGTGCAAAAGAACAAGTGAGTGGGCGACTCGGTACAGATTCATCATTCCATATGCAGTGCTAGACAAGTACGAAGAAAAGTGTGATGATGATTATAATGTTAATCCTCAGATGATTGCCACCTACCCACTCAGGGGAATCAGCCCAGAGTTGGGCGGGTCGAAAATTGCTCGTGTTGTTTCTCTTCTTCGCCCTTATCTAGTGTTGCGCAATGAATTATGAAGTTAGGTGCGACCACGCGAAAGTGTAGGAAGTCCCTGAGATTAGACAAGCACACTCCCGCATCATGTTATGCTCCACAATGTAAAATTCTCCAGAAGTCTCAAGCATGTATTGAGTCTAAGTTTCCGCAGCTTCGTTTCTGTAAATTCCAGGTGCACGTAACTTTTCGCTTTTCCCTTATGGTTGGCAACATCGGAAACCACAGCGCACCACT
The DNA here is from genome assembly GCF_043290135.1 of Rhipicephalus microplus. Lineage (NCBI taxonomy): Eukaryota > Metazoa > Arthropoda > Arachnida > Ixodida > Ixodidae > Rhipicephalus > Rhipicephalus microplus. Next base: position 263,725,330 of record NC_134700.1, on the reverse strand, counting down.
TACACTTGAGCCTTTGCAGCATCTTAAACAGAAAATGCTGATTACCGCGAACGCACGCGAGTAGTGTACCTCTCGCTAAGCATGCCGGGAAAGTGGTCCAGCTTTTTTTTTCTCGCGAGGTTCTTAAACCGAGCAAATATAAATGCGCGTCGTATAATGCAACGCCTATCGCTAAAATGATATCGAGCAGACAATACTGAATTGCTGCCGTTGATTTTACGGAAAAGCTTTCATGAAACATTCGTTCTTGACGTCGCGAACTTTATATCAAGGGACGTAGTGAATGGGATCGATATCTGCTACTCCATTGCTGTTTGTGTCACGGTTAAAAAGAAACCAAGGAGCAGAGGGAAACTGAAATTCATATAAAAACTCAGCGAGTGCCCAAGCGTGCAGGAACACTTTTTTTTTTTTCAGACTCAAGTGCACGCGCTACGCACAATACAACTTTTTTATATGGCTACGTTATCTGTTTTTATCTCTTCGTGCTTCTGAGGCATATGGCTTCTTGATTCAACTGTCATGCCTTTGAGTCAATAGTGCTGAATTTCGACTCAAAATTTAACTATAAGAACACTGCATAAAGCATTTTCTTTGTTGCTAAGGTCACAGTAAAAAAAAAAAAACGCCCGGCCTGCGCAGAAGGCGCAGCACAGTCACATCGAAAGCCAGAAGAGCGGTCTTTCAGATCCTTTTTTAAACACTCATTGGGTAACTGCTGCAAGCGCACTTACTAGATGCCCGCTACGGCATTAATAATAAAAATTTTAGGGTCAGAGGCCGGCATTCGCTATGCTATTTTTTGTCATTCTTCTGAGAAGCGTGTTATCCGCTAAGCACTTGCAAGAAATTCTGTGACAATTGTTCATGCAGTGGCTGACGACGATGAGGAATGATGCCTTAAGTGAGCATGCGCCACAGTTAATGGGTGAACAAGAACAAGCATTTGTAATGGGTTGGAGCATTTGACGATCCACTGGTTACGCTATTCGTATTGTGCGACGACTGGTTGTTCGTTCGCTGTTTTAAAACGCTTTACAGGTCGTATTAACGCGATTGCTTTCCCGACATCAAGCCTGCCTAAGGCAAATTTACCAACAAGTCCCAAGCACCGGCCTGGCTCAGTGGTAAAATACTGTGCTGGCACCCAGCAAACCAGGGTTTGAGCCACACTGTGTCATTGGTGCTAGCTTTTTTTTCTAATTTCGTGCGATGTGATTATGGACACTGGTGACGGTGGTGCCTCACAACTATGGCACCACGCGTAATCCGGGTTTTCATCTCGTAACAGCTTTTGCTGTAAAAAAATTAAAAAAGCTAGTCATGCAACTAGCAAGCTATTTCCAACTAACGCGGCTACTTCACGACAATTATTATCCGAGGTTGCGAGGTGACAGGAGTAGCTGAACCCTATTGTTTTTATGACAATGATAAATTATAGTGCAGCACTTAGTAATGAGCTGACTGCTTCTCGATCAGCCACACTTTACGCAATTCAAGAGGTGGTACGCTTCTTCAAGGACATAGTAAATCTGCTAAGCTGGCTCGACATATCACGTGGTCGACATGAAGATGGCCCCACGTTCAAATGTGGTTGGAAGCACTGCCATGTGGGCTCTGCGGTATGTTCGAACACTTGGTTGCCATGTAGAATACCCTGTTTAGATTCCAGCAAGCAAACCCCAATTTTTATCGAGGCCACTAAGGTCCCTAGAGCTTTTGATCCACGCGCCAAGTTTTTCAATGTGAGCTTTGGATTAGGCACTTAGTGCTTTTGCTTTAGAATCGGCAAGCGTTATATCAATGAACAAAAAGTTGAGTTCTATTATGGCAATCACTGATTATGTCTTGAGCAATTCCTGTAGGATGACGTGACCTTATGGACACGCCTAATGAGGAGCTCGCGTGAGATAAGACAACCCAGAAAAAAAAACGATCCTAACGGTGCACCCTCCCACTTGTTAAACACGCAGACCACGATATCGACCACGTGCTGCACTATATCGATTACAACGGCCAATACGCTTTCGTCACGCTGCGAGGTGCAGACGCGCTCGTTCAACCTAGCCGACCCCTGCTGCACTTGTCGGTGAATCTTGAGTTTGCAGAGGTTGCCTAATAATGACGAGGCAATAAATAGACAGGCTAATGTACCAAAAAAGTCGATAGCTTAAGCAATATATTATGAAATGATTGCATCGCATACGCCAGACAAGAAAAGAACGAAGAAAACTCGGGGTGTTTAACCAAGGCCACGCTCAAATTTATAACGTGACAAAATTGTTCTATTATGGTTATCCATACAGACTTATCGCGGACTCTCATTTCTCACGGGCGAGGAGGGGCTTTCACGAAAGCATACTATAGATTTTAGCACAGGAATAGCGGACAACTCCACATGAACGAAGAAAAAGAATTTCAAGGACTCTTTGTGTGTGTGTGTGTGCGTGTGCGTGTGCGTGCGCGTGCGTGCGCGTGCGTGTGTGTGCGTGTGTGTGCGTGTGTGTGCGTGTGTGTGTGGCTGTGTGTGTGTGGCTGTGTGTGTGTGGCTGTGTGTGTGTGTGTGTGTGTGCGCGTGTGCACGCGCGCGCTCTGGGAGTGCGGGTCGCTTGGTCCGTCTTATCGCGAAGTCGAGTAGGATGCGCTTCTGCGCAGCCCACAGCTTCAGGACAAAATCCTGGCCGTCCAGTGTGCCCGCGACAGGGCCCTCAGGCTAGACCTGCCGGCCCCCACGTGGGAGTAGCCGGGTGACGCGTGGCAACCTCAGCGTCTGCACTGGACCATAATAAAGCTGTTCTCACTCACTCAGTCACTCACTCACTCACTCACTCACTCACTCACACATGGTTACGATGCTGTTATTTTTAAAACAGTTTGCTCGCAAATTGGATGAAGGCGTACTTTAAACAAAAACAAATTTCCATTTAACCAGATATGAAAGTGTGAAATTCAGTACCTTATGGGAAATCAATGACTTACCCGTCAGCAGCAATACTCTTAATCGGTCTGCCTGAGCAACACAAGGCCCAGTACAACAGCTTATCACCGTGAACAACACCCGATGTTAACGAGAAAGAAGCACTGTGCACATTCGAACCATTACTGGCGTGCGGCCGAGTAGACGTGTTCGTGAGTAAGTGAAGAGGCGTATCCGCGTCTAAGTCCACCACAAGGACAGAGGCTAACCACACGCAACTCGTACAAGACTGGGGCAATGGCAGCAATCCCCTATTTTGTCTTCATTTCCTGGCGAGATTGGCCATTCTCATAAAACTAACGCTCCTGCCGTCTTTTCGTTATACAGTCTGTGCCTCTTTCGTAATGCCATCAATCTATCCCAAAGAAAAGCCCGGCGCATATACGGGTCCCAGCAACGATCGTCACTGTTGCATGCATTCTCATAGCTTATGGAGTTATGAAGAAAGGAATGGCGTGGGCATAAATAAGACAGCAAATAAAGCAAAGTATCTACTATGTGCAGCCTCCTTTCTTGTCCTCGTTGATGCGAATTCAATTGCCTCGGCTTAGAAAGACATTTTACTGGGCGAGACGATCGGTTCATGACTCGAGAAGCAAAAACCCGTAGCAACAATGAAACAAGGATCACACAAACGACAGGCCTGCGTTCTCGTCTAGTAGTTGTTCATCTTCTGAATAGAACGATCTTTCCCGCAAAATTGCCGCCATTACCTGCCCGACCTTATTCTTGCAAAATGGTACACAATACCTGTCTCGCAAATAACGTATATGTGGTTACCATTTTGTATAATTTCTCTACATGTACCCCTTATGTAACACCTCCTAGAGGGGTCTTTAAGGTAATAAAATGAAATGAAATAAAAATTGTTTCATTGGCAATCAGTTTTTTTTTCATATATAGTTTGCACTCTTATTTGCACTTTGCGTCATAACTTTCTCTCCTCCTTCAATCATCATCAACATATTTGTATTCAATCAATTATTCATATTAGTGACGTCAATAATGCAGCACATTGAGAGTCAACTAACCGGAAGGGTGTTCCAAGGTTACAAACCGCAGGCGGGACCTCCTTCATTAATAAAAGGTAAAAAAAAATTACTAATAACAACAAATAACAACAGCGTTCTTTTTAAGTGTTGAATGCAACAAGGGCGTTACTGAATGTTCAGGTTGGCACGTTAAAAATTGTATACACATAAAGCAAATTTATAAATAACAAAATGCCGCAGTTACACATCGTATAAACACACTTTTTTTATTCTCCCTTAAATTAATATTGCTCATTATATGTTCCACATTTTGTGATAGTGAGCTCTATAATTAAATTGTATAAAATAAAAAAAGCATACAAATAGGAAAACATGATAAATTGCGAAAATCCGGGCCAGATTAACAGAACAGAGAGCAAGAGCCAATGCTACTAGCATCGCACCCCTCACGGAACTGTAAATGCGGTTACCGTCATAGGGTGCGAGACGTTTGACACGGCTCTCACTATCGATGAACAAAGTAGTGACACTAACCCCGCGTGGATAATAACATTCTTTTCCACCCTATAGCCACAAAGTTCGAATACATCGTAAACTTCCATAGATGACCACAGCTGCCGTATGCCGTTCACTTGACTTCAATGTACAAGCAATAGGTTGTTCCTGGTGTCGAGCGTCATCTACAGTTTTAATTAATAAATTACGCACTCAGCGCAATAGAGGCGTTCTTGCTGACCATGCCCGGACAGCTATAGGTGAGTCGATTACTTGCACGCTCATGCTCATAAACAAACACATAAACACTAACGAGGCCGGCTTCGCATGTATGGAGCACCGGCGCCGACTTATGACATGGGTCGATTGATAGATTGATATGGGGGCCTTAACGTCCCAGAACCACCTTATGACTATGAGAGACGCCATAATGAAGGGCTCCCTAAATTTTGACCACCTGGGGTTCTTCAACGTGCACCCAAATCTGAGCACACGGGCCTACAACATTTCCACCTTCATCGGAAATGCAGCCAGGATTTGATCCGTGACCTACCGGTCAGCAGCTGAGTACCGTGGCGGGGCCTGTCATGGTTCGCGTCGCGTTGCATTTACTATATTAGACCACGTCGGAAACTAGGTCACCTGTTTGTTACTCGTTTCATCCGAGACGAGTCGCATATGCTGGCGCATGCTGTCAATGGGCTCTGTGGTGTTTGTTGTTGTTGTTGTTGGCAGATAGTGTGTTTTTACTTTGTTCAGCTTCTCTCGTCCCATCTCATGCCAGTGGCAAGGCTTAAACTGGGCGCTGGCAGGCACTGCCATTCAGCTGTGGCCCCTGGCCGAAGGTTCGTTGCCGTTCTTGCGGTACCAGGGAAGTATCTTGCTTGTATTTTTTCGTATATGAGAGCTTAAGAAAAAAAAACCGATACTTCATCTCGCACGAAGAGAGAATGACAACGACAACAACGTACCGGGATAACTATTTCGCGTGCCCGAGTGGTGACCGGCACATGCACGGCAACCTATAGAAGAGCATCCGTCGGTCCTCGTTTAATGAAAACGCCACGCGCTGTATGTGCCAGGTTTGAATTGATGGATAACAGGCGCAACCTACATCGTTAAAAGCTACCTCTGTTTCTTTCTTTATCTTTTTCTCCTCGGTCGGAAGCCAGCGAGCGTGCTACAACAAGCAATTACCGAGACGTGCATCCGTGCGGCACTGTCCCTTGTTACACTGAGTTCTGACCCACCGTGAATACAAATACAGAATCAAGCGTTGTTTTCAGTCATCCTCGTTTTTCTCGTCCCACAATTGTTCATGTTCATGATCCGGCCACTACTCCTTATCAAAAAATTTAGAAGACGCTCGAGCTTTGCCTTCAATAGTATACTATAGACCACGATAGCGTAATCGGGTTTCACGCACACTGCCTTCTGAACAGCTAGCCTGCTTCGGTTCTCGAATCAGTACTCATCCACGCCGGAACGAAACCAACGAATGTGCGCGTAACAATGACTATTCCAAAGTGTCATTGAATGCCAATTGCAAGCCCAGAGTGCCCACTATGCCATAATCATTCATTATGAAGATCCGCGAAGTGCCCCCGATGCGCGTCTGAAGGGCCACACGCGAACCATACCAAGCTATTCACTTTGTTGGTGGTTCTGCTGGGCCTGGCCAGCTCTGCCGACTGGCTCACTCTACCCCATCTCCTGACGCCGACAAGAGCTCTCGCCGACTGGTGCCCCGTCCTCGGACTCCTGCGACCATGTCCATCTTTCCTATCTTCTCCTTACTTCCGTATGTGGCTGGCCCTCCGTCTCGCTCTCTCCTTCCGCTCTGTCTATCTCTATACCTTTTATTCCTATTCTTTTAATCCCTCCTTACCCCCATCCCTCGTGAGCTACTGTTGAGGTGTCTTCCCCCTGAAAGACAGTTACGGGGCTCACGTTTGTTGTCTTTTCATTTAAGAATCACTCCCCCCTCCCTTGATGGTTCTGCTGCTGGTCACAATCAAATATAGTGACTACGCACCTCCACCACTCATGACTGATCATGTTATTCGATACGAGCTTAAGCTGACACACACTGCTGATCATTTACACAGATGTGTAAGTTGTATAAACGATGATGACACGTCCAGTTGGCACAGAAGCGTCAGTGACTGCACTATACGTCTGAGCGCTTTGTAATAGGTGGCCCCTACAACACACACTTGTTGCTCAATCCACCTTTTTCATGATGCTGCGGTACAAGGGCCCGTCCCTAGCTGAATAGTCGCAATACACCCCCTGGTCTCGGAGGCCTTCGTTCCAGCGATGCCACTTTTCCCGGCCCCTACTAAACACTACAACGCCAGTGTGCAGCACAGGAAAATGGTAAAGGCGAATTCACATATTTTGACCCCCAGCACGATTCTACACTTCTGCCACGCAATAAATGATGTGTTACGGAGAACCCTTCCAAAGAGTTCACTACGTAGCACTTATATATGGTATTTTATTTTTTTCCCAGAGCAGTTTCAACACGTATTGTGGCTTTGTCGTGGAACACCTCCTTGCGACGCAGACGGCCTGGTTTCGATCTTTGTTCAGGCCCAGAATTTCTTTAGTTATTTTGTTTGCATCTTTCTCGATTTCTTGGTCGCGGACAAGATGACTTTTTGATCACAACCAACGACGTGCAAGGCGTGAGCTATACCGACGCCGGCGCCGAAATTTCTGGGAAACGAGCTCGTTAACCCTCTCGCGTTGAAACAACTCCCTTCTCCTGTTTTTTACACGCACCGTGTCCTGCGCGGACACGGTGCATGTACACTCACTCAGATGTATATATTGATATCGCGAAGCATATTCACGTTGGAAGGATGAGTAACTCGCGCAAGCACGCACGCACGCACGTCCATGAGCATTTTCGATGGAAAATTACCATTTTCGACAGAGGCTAAAATGCTGTAAGCCCACGCGTGTGCTCAGATTCGGGTGCACGTCAAAGAACCGCAGGTGGTCGAAATTTCCGGAGCCCTCCACTACGGCGTCTCTCATAATCGTATCGTGGCTTCGGGACGTTAAACCCCGCATATCATTAAATCAAATGCGAAGAATGAGCACGTTATTCAGCCCTGGCGTTTTGAGGTCCGATTCGTGGCGCCAGTAGCTTTTTCACAAGACGTCACCATGAAATAAGCTCTCGATTGGTCGATGTATACGTAAGATGACTGTTGTGCATCATCGTGTATACCTTGTTTTACCATGCCCATTCTGCCATGTATCACATTACTATCATGCGCGATCTTGTTCTTGTTCACCTGTAGCCTGTGGGGCATACCATAAAGTTTGCTAAAACTAACTACAGGGTACTCAGGCGCTGCGATCGTTCAGCGACCATGGGAATGATTGGTAGTACACGGATTTGCCGAGGGTTCGTATACTTGCGGGCAGCAAATCGTATTTGCGGTCTCGTTTATTGCTGGTTTCGGTTTTGTTTTGAAGGAAAGAACGAACCCCTTTGAACTTCGTGACCCGATTCGAAATGGTAAGCCCGGCTAAAAAAATAAGGTGGTGGAGTGCAACCGCTGAACATTTGCTGGTTTTCGTTTCGTTAGAAAACAGCTCGAAGCCACATGAACGCACGCGGAGCCAGAAGCAGGCCAGAAGTACAAAGATTAGACAAATACGTGTACTACCCATCATTGCCATGCTCGCTGAAGCGCCGTGCATTGCCGCTCCCATAGAAACTAGCGTTATAGTTCCTTCTGGTGTATATTAGAAAACGTTATTGTGCATGCCCACTGTGAGGGATTGGCCAACTGATTTTACTTCGTTTTCTGTGATCGCAACTGCGCAAGGGGAGACAGCTGTGTGTGGTTGAAAAGTGCTAATTCCTGACAGGCTCACCACTTAGGGCTGACATTTTACAAGTTTTGTGAATCAATAAATTGTGGGGAGGAGATAGCGCTTCTTGAAAGGACAGTGAAGGCGAGAAAGAAACCCCTATCCCGTCTTTGAACTCGGTGTGGTTCAGGGGCCCACGCACCGAAACGAAGACTTTCGGTATACTTTGCAGCAAGTTTTGCGGTTATTTTCTTCAGTAGTGAACGATAAAGAAATGCGTGTAGAAAATGGCGAAAAAAACGCCTCGGGCAACCGGCAATGTTTCTCACACTGAATGCAGGCCAGGTAACCTGCTCGAAATTGAGTTCGGCTTTTGGGAGTACTCGCTGCAAACTACTGCAACTATCGTGTATATACAGCCTAGTTCTGGCTCTTTGTTGCGTATCAAGCCATGGTAGCTTCGCAGTTTTTCTCGTAACGTGCACAGCAAAGCCTGCCAGAAGGGAGTAATGCGCAGAACTAGAATAAAATTAAGCATACGATGGAGTCAATTCGCCTTTGTATGCGAATCGCGGGGGAGCCTATATGCATCGCCTACGTAGGCGTTTTCAGTTTACTCGGGCGTCGAGGTAATAGAACGGCCGTTTTTCTGGGTAATTTCGGTACATTTTTAATGTCAGCCGTCAGACAACGATCAACTTAATCCCTTCGGTCACGTTTGCCTCGTCCCTGAATCGTTCGTTTCGCATGCTCCATTCGCTTACCCTGAAGGCGAGGCGCAGACGGGGAGCCCCATTGTGAAAAGTCAATCCGGACGGCGATGCCGCAGGCGAGTTTACCAATCTGTTTCAGGCGAATTCGATTTATCTCAAGGCACGAATCAGCTACTTTCTTTTATTTGTTGTTTCACTCGATGTAAAGACTGCAGTTCTTAGCCTTTGTCTTTTTTGTCTCTTTTCAAGCCATATTCTACCACGTACGTATGCAAAGCGGTTGTTGTTATTAATGTATAATTCCAGCTGCTTACCTGAGATATCACCTAAGAGGTTACTCATTGAGCAATTCATGAAATGTTAACGTGGTACTTGAACAAGCAAAAGCATTATCCACTTTGCAGTGGTTATATTTTATTCACCAAGCCAGTGCTGCAGGTAATCACGTGATGCTTGTGAAAAAGAGGAAGGGAAGGAAGGGCGGGTGGGACAACCAGACGCACTTCCGAATTGCTACCCTGCTTTCAAAAAAAGATTAATGAAAAGAAAGAAAAAATAGGATAGTGCTATTAGGGTGGGATACATCTGGTTATACTAAAAGAAAAAAATTGCTAAAGAGGAAAGGCAGGGGCTTTAACCAGTTCACAATAACCGGCATGCTACTCCACACAAGTTAAAGGAATGAGGGATACGCCGAGTCATGCATCATGCTAAATTATTATAGTTTACCGCCATTACATTAACGCAGTAACAAATGCGGGTGCTTTGAGGATTAGCGACAGTCTAAACGTTGTCGTTCATGGCTTTATGTCATCGCTGCTGCAGCATTTGATTTAGAGGTATTTTTTTACTGGCAAGAGTCATATATAAGTCTGACTTCCTCAAGAGAGCTACCTTATTGAGCAAGGCGTCCTAATGAGCGGTTGTTGCGCAACCATGATACTATGCTTTCACGTGATCCCGTAGATGCTATGAACATTTCTCGGGGCACAGTATTCCATCGAGCACAGCCTGGCTAATTTTCCTGCACGTTCTTTATTTTTTATTGGTTTCTTTGTCCTCCTTTATTTCGACTTCTAACCATGAGCTTTGTTCTTTGGGGGTAGGTTTACCTACCACGCGATCGGGAAGGGACGCGACGCTATCCACTGCCCTTGCTAACAAAGACGCTATGGTCGGGTTCGTCGACTCTTCAACACACGCAGAGGTGGCACTTTTGGCAGGTCGTCAACAAACATGGGTTTATTTACCCAAGATACAGCCCACTGCAACAATCACGTGCTTGCGGGCCAGCGGGGAACTCCTAAAGAGCGACCGAGTGCACGCATGCCAGCAGGTGCCAGCGCTGACGCACAAATGGCGGCAGTCGAGCGCGTGTACGAGAAGCCGCCTGCTAAAGCACCACGTCCACCTCTCGTGCAGACCTGCGTGAATCTATCCTGCGGCGGGCGAACGCTGGGCGAAGGTAAGCTACTGAGAGAGAGAGAGTAAACTTTATTAAAGGTCCTGAAGGGGACTGGGCACCCCTCACGGGGGCCAGCCCGGTGGCTCCGCTCATGTGGGGATTGGGAGTCGGAGCTCGCCAGCCACCTTTTGGGCCTTCTGGGCGGCCTGTTGTTGAAGGGCCCTGTCGGGGCTCCTGAGGTGGTTGATCCAGTCGTCCTCGGTGCCAGGGGACCAGAAGCTAGCGTTTAGCACGTGACACTGCCACAGCATGTGACTGAAATTGCACCTTGAATTTTGGCATTTGGGGCATTCTGGCCTTATATCTGGGAGGTATTTGCTGCAGATATAGGGGCTGGGGTAACTGTGCGTTTGCAGCAGTCGAAGTGTTAATTGTTGTGCTTTATTTAGTGTTGAGTGAGGTGAGGGGAAATCCTTTCTAAATAACTTATAGTGCGAGCAAATTTCGTGATATGATAGGAGTGGCTCCCGGTGCGTGTCGGTGTCCCCGGCCAGTGAGCCGGACCGCGACCCCCCGCGGCACGTAAGATCACGCGCGAGGTTATGGGCCAGCTCATTAGCGTTGGGGAACCCTGGTTGAACGTTGATCCCTTCATGACCCGGGAACCAGTGGATGTGCTTGTCTACAGTTATTTGAACAGATGCTAGAACTCTTAATGCCGCCTGGCAGAGTGTACCGCGGCGGTATGCCAGTGCAGCGGGTTTAGAGTCGGTAAATATTGTGTCGCGCTGAGGGAGTGCTAGAGCAAGGGCAACTTTGCAGCTGCGGCGGTCGCCCCAGACGGAACAGCTCTTAATGCTGTTACCGTAAAAACACAGAAAGCCTGCGAGGCTGAACAAGTGGTCATTGGCCTTGCTCTAGCTACCGGGAGAGGGACTGTGACGGGCGGCCAATGAGGATCGGCGGAGCACCGCGACATGTGCTAGCATGACGCGAGGGGGAAGCATCTCCGGGAAAGTTCAGACCATGACCTACTGTACTCCTGACCTTCCCAGATAGCAGGGTTTCTATGGAAGCGAGTGTCCCCGCTCTCGTTCAACCGCTCAACATTGGTGGCGCAACCTATAACCAGTTCGTCTGCTACATTATAGATGTTTTTACGGCGCTGGGGTAAGAATGCCTGCATTCTGTGGTGAACTTCTGGAATATATATGACTATTTCTTCGCTCGGATGGCTGGTCAAGTAAGCGGTTCTGTGCGTTTAACTGTTTATTGCACACTGGTTGACAAAAGTGGGAACCTGTAGACTTATATGGTGTAGGACAGCCTATGTGGTGTCACGTCGATTTAATTGTTAAATACTTCTGAATGACCTTTAGTATATCTATCCCTGAATTATTTTCGTTTGTGCATAATCATTACGTACTATGAGTGCTCTGTTAGCCAAAGTATGACTACAAACGCTGAAGGTGAAGTCAGCGAAGAGGTGCTGACTAGCGCCACGCCGTCCGTAGGTTACAGCCCTAGTGGCAGAAGGTTTGAACTATAACGTGGGTGCTGGAGAGGGGCTCTCTGGGCAGGCCAGGAGTAGAGTAGGTTATGGTTCGTACACGTGTCTCCGTGCAAGGAAAACCGACGCACAGCTTCCTCCAGACAAAAAGGCCTGGCGACGAAACCATGGTGGCCATGTTTCCGACGCCCGAGCCGCACAAGGCCAGCACCAACGCTAGCAGAAAAGCGAAGCGCTAAAACGGCAGGAGCCCACGATTCCCACAGTTCATACAGAATAGGCACATGCCAATATTCGTTGGAATGTTAGCGAGAGTGCCCAATGGTCCAACTATAAGGGCGTCGATCTGTTCTAGTTTCGCTTCATCGGAATGTATGAATCAATAGCTAAGCCCAGAGCTCGCCAGCGTAGTGTACCAGTCAGTAACATCGTGATGGACACAACGTACGTTTTTTATGTTTCTTTATCAGCTCGTTTTCCGTTCCTTGCTTCGAAGGCATGCAACTTGTTTTGCACGACTGAAGCACCGCCCAGGTGTATAGCATTTTTCACGTACGAGTGCCTAAACAAACGATATGTCGATCGTTGGTCTCTTTGTCCCCCTTGCACTGTACTTACTCTCACCGGGGAATACAAACCGTCACGTACCCACACCTCACTTCAAACGACAGAATCGCTTTTGTGCACACGCTCGCAATAACAAAGTCCGGCGCACCTTCGTAGGTGCACCTGCTGCAGAACTAGTTGGTGTTTGCCGATTTTCATCGTGCAGCGCCAAATGACAAATGCAAAGACGTGACTTGTATGTATCAGTGGCGTTCTAGTTGTTTCTTCGTGCTGTAATACCACGATCTACCCACCTCTGCGCAGACAGCGGCTTCACCGTAGAGAACCTCATATGAAAACTGAAGATTTTCTCCACATGTGCAGATTATTCGACGGCCCAGAAGGCTATTTGTGCGCTACTGCAATTTTTATAGAACAGACGTGTTTGCGATCGATCCGTTCTGCCGTGCCTGCTACTGAGTTCTCGCTTCATTCCCGGTCCGCATTTTTGTTCCCATCCCTCAACCTCAGAAAGGGTAACAAACCAGACTGCCACCTAGTTGACATGCTTGCCATCCTCTTCTTCTCGTTTCTATCTTTCTTTCTCTCACACACACATACACTGTCTCTGATTAAAAAAAGAATGTTTCAATAAAAAGTTGCAGCGTTACGAACGGTGAAGGTGCCACACATACCCTATTTTTTGTACGTGACAACAGAAGAGATTCTTGATTCGTCAGTCCGCTGTGGCTTTGCCGTTATTCGCACCCACTTTCGAGCACTTTCCCTACAAAGCAACCTATTTAATCACGCTGCCCACGTCATCAGATAAAGCACATTATTTTCACAAAATTTACTTTACGCCATGGGGGTTACAATGTTCAGCTGCCTTCCGAGACGCCTGTTAGTCGCTCGGTGTGCTGGTGAAGCAATAATTGCAGCATCGATCAACAGCCGAAAGTGCCGTCTCAAAATGTTTTATTTGTACTTGCGTTGCGTTTTTACATGTAGCTCGTGCACCTGTACTGAAGAACAGCAAAGTAGGAGCACAGCTATTAATTATTTGGTTGTGCTTTCTGTAACAGTAACCGGGCCTTTTTTAGCTCGTCGTTGTCGTTTCAACGCAGCGTTTTCCGTAACTTCCACTGAATCACATCTGGACTCCCTACATTGCTCGTGTCGAACAGTTACCCTAGCACGAGTTTTCATTTTGTTGTGGCTTAATGTTTGAAATTAAGCGCGTGCACGGGTATTTTCGTGAGGCTGATCATCGTGGCAATAGCGTTACTCCCAATGTTGTTCCCTGCCGGCATAAAAGGATTAACTGCGCCTACAGATAACAGGCGTCCTCTATAATGATGTGCGATTATTTAGGTAGCCGAGAGCATAATTTATGAAACCCGGCCGCCTCTTCCGTACTCCCGCGAGCTGCCCGTTTCCGCTCACGAATGAATCTACTATACTACTGGCTGGAGCAGTCGAGCCCAGCTCACACTGTCAGTCGGTGCTCGGCGTGCTTAAGCTTTCGTTCCGCTTAAGCTGCAGCGACGACGTATTGCGACAGTGCAAAATATCTATCACTGACAACTGTTGCGTATACGTAAACGAAAGGACCGAGTCCTCCGATTATTGAATATTAGCAGCTGATGGTGACCTGAATAGGTTATCAAACGTCTGAGCAACACTACGCCTAATCCAAAAAAAACTTCCTGATTGTTCATCTGTTCTCTGTTCCGCATCATCGCCCATAAAGAAATTAATGAACAAAAGAAAATAAATTTTCATTAGTATGACTGGGCTTGAAGCCCGGCCCCACGACACGAAGATGAGTGTCCTAGCTCCCAGGCTAAGCATCCATGCTTGCAAAGAATACATATAAATTGTATTAATTAGTTTTACATGTGCTCTTGGTGTACGAAAACTTAAGCCATGTTGCTGCAAAGTAGATGGCGCTCTATGCGCGTGCGCATAACCTTCTACTGTTAGAAATAGCGTTTATTTATGCTTGCACTCAGTCGCGCCCGATTGTACTTGATATCGTTTCACAGTGGCTATAAGCACGATAGCCGCCTCAAATAAAACGTCCTGTTCAAGAAGCATTCGTCTGATGTACTTCTTGGATGCTGTGCACTCTCCCCGTCATCACAATATAGCACATGCAAACGGGGAATTCAAGGCAAGGCTATGGTGACATCGTAGAATTTTGTAGTTGTGGAACAGAAGCCCTCTCTAGTACAACATGTTAAGACGACGTGGAAGATTGCTCGCGTCAAGATTCTGACTGCGTGAAACTTCGAGGGGGTCCTGCAGCACTTTATTCAGCAGTCACAAAACGTTGCTGATTGGCAGTCAAGGCACCTGAAAACACGTGAGTTAAACATCATCAGTACGCAGAACTTGGCCTTGAACCCACAATAAACTCTCAAAGATAGCTAGAAATTGTTTCGTTTTGGTAAATGAAGCTGGTAACAGTTTTCGTCTTGGTAAATGTTTCGTCTTGGTAACTGAAATGACCATGCCATAATGCAATGGCTTTTGGATGATTTGAGCATCGTGACCTGCATAGTAACCACGGACACCACGGGTGCCGCCACGTTTCCACGTGCCCATGCTCGCGATCACACTGAACGTAAGCCACACGTTCAAATAAAAAAAAGAAGAAAATAATTGAAAGTCACGACGCGTGTTGACCAATGGCGCATCTTTCTGCCGACTTGTTATTCCCCTCCCTTACGTAGCTTTCTGCGCGCTTGCTTGTAAGAAAAGAAAAAAGAGAAAGCGCTTAAAGCTTGCAACGAATCTTTGGAACTCCCCTCGCACTTTAGAGATTTTAAATACTTGGACCATCTCCCCGAAAGGAACCCTGATGAGATGATGAGCAGCACCCGGTTACGCACGGGTTGAACGGCGCTAACGCGGGTGGTGTGGTTTGCGCTGGAAGATTCGTTTGAAGCGGTGGCTGGAGGAGGACCTTTAGGTGACCTGTACAGACATGTTTCAACGCGTACTTTAGGCACTCATCAGGTTCATTGCGCGTGAACTGACGAGTCCGTGGTGTAGCAAAGCGGTGGTCGCGGCAGGTGTTGCAGGCGAACGGACGTGGCGGCGGCTGCGTGCGCCGCGGCCAGCGCATGGCCGGCGAGGGAGAGAGTGACGTGAACGCGCAGCAGCGGCTTGACCTACTTGGCACCGCGCCAACATTTTCGGCGCGTGGCGCGGTCGTGCGGAGGGACATTGTTACACACACTAGTCTAAGACCTGCTTCGTATCTAAAATGTTCGCAGCCGTCGATTCGTGAGGCATAAGCTTTTTTGTTTAAGTCATTTGGCGAACATATTATGAAACGTTGCAGGACCCTTCTAATACAAAACTAGCGCTTCGGTGGTTGCAGCGTATACGCCTCCTGTAAGCCCGTTCCAGACGCTGGAAACACTGGAAATGAGATCAATGTAATCCCCGTAACAATATGATGGTGATACCACCCGATCACATCGTTTCAGTAATGTTTATAACTACGCAATAAAACTCTGCGCTTACACAGCACTTATACAGAGTCCAAAGGAAATTTCCCGTGGAATATCTAACCATATATATCTACGAGCTAACTTCTGAAACCAGATGGTGCATGAATGTATTAAAGTGTTGTCAGCAAAAGGCAAATGATGCTGTGGATAGACTGTTCCCACTACAATACCGATGGGCAAAAAATACATCTTGAAACATCTCACTGAACCCTGAAAGCGCTCAACATTTGGTGCAGGACTGGCTCTGCAAAAGCGTGCTGTCGCTGAAGCTGTATGCGGCCATGGCGTCCATCAACTGGATGTTCGTCGAGGGTCTTCTGCTTCATTCTCGCATCGCCGTTTCCGTGTTTCAACAAGACGCACCCTTCAAGCTCTACTATCTCATCGGATGGGGTGAGTGTTAAAAAAACACTTTAGTAAGGCGGTGTCTGCAATTTAGTGTACACTTATCATGCGACTCGGAGCACTTTCTTGTTTTTCTTTTTTTTTCTTGGAACAGAAATTTTATGAATAGCATACCAAAATTGGCGACTAATGAAAATATCCTGGTTCCACTATGGGGATTCACTTCTGCTGCATGGTTTATTAATCAAATATGAACTTCCGCAGATTATGACATTGAAAAAATTGTCGACGTTGTTGTTTCGTCCACCAGACTAAACGGATGTTTTAGTCAGGAAGAGAAATAATGTGTGACATTGTAAAGAGGGAACAAAAACAGGAACATTCAGTTTGCCACCTTTCGCTGAGAGAACAAAAAGGGAGAAAGAAAGATGTAAAAACAACAATGAAAATCGAACACAGAAGAAAACCACACGTAGAGAAAAAGTGAAAAGAAAGGCAATGAAGTCAACGAGGTTGTACGCGGTTTGCTACCCTACTTGGGGAAGGTAGAAGGAACTGCAAAATAGAAAACGGAAGAATAAGAGAGGACAACTAACGCACTCGCACGTTTAGCAGCGTTCTCCGCACACACTTAGAAAGTTTTCAAATGCGAATATTCGCAGAGTACAGTTTGGCTTCGAAAGTCTTATAAAATAGACTGTAACCCTTGATGTTAATGAAGGGTTGCAGGGACTGTCTTCAATTCTTTAATAAAACGGGGCGGTACAACAAAGCAGAATCCTAGAGACACTGTATATACAAAGAAAACTATTCTTATCTTGGTAAGTAAAGGAGAGAGAAAGAGAGTGCCAACACTAGATTACTCAATTTTATTAGCATTACTCAACATTGCAATAGAATATGCGTCCGTCTACATAAGAAACAGGTGCGTCTGTCCGTCCGTCCGTCCGTCCGTCCGTCTGTCTGTCTGTCTGTCTGTCTGTCTGTCTGTATAAGAAACAGGTGCATATGTCTGCCTCTGTCTGTCTCCGTCTACATAAGAAACAGGTGCATATGTCTGTCTCTCTGTCTGTGTCAGTCAGTGTCTGTGTCAGTCAGTGTCTGTCAGTCAGTGTCTCATTTTTATTCAATTTGTGTGAATGTAAATGCTTTCCGGACGGCTAGACACAAAGTGATTACCCGAACTTAAAATAAAATTACCACTCCACAGCGTACATACGCCTCGCCGATGTATACAACGCCCATTACCTATAGGTCAGCACTCCCCTGCATGGTAAGCAGGGCATCTAAGTTTCGTGCTGGAGAAACATATTGCAGGCGAGGCGCATTCGCGATTCATTTCGAGGCAAATGACGCCCTGATCTCTTTATCCCGTGGTCAGCGGTTTTTCGCCACCACGAAGAACCAACACACACATTAGGGCAAGCAGGCGTTATTCTCGGGGAATACGGTACGGCAGGTTAAAACGATGCCGAAATTACCACGCAGGCTGCACCCTCTTTGCAACACTCCTCACTCCCCGGAGGGAATGCTTTGCCGATGTTTCTTCGACGCTAATGTGACGCACTATGCACGCTAATGCACTCATTATGGTCGAGAGTCACAACCGTCAGCATTATTCGAGCAGCTGACGGGCGTGACACCAACCACTGCTCTTTTTTTTCCTCCTTAGTAGGATTACTTCTTCCGCAAGAGCAAGAAAGCAAAGTAAAATAAATGTCATGTTATCGTAAAAAAAAGGTGACGGCAGGAGACTGCTGAGGCGACGCGATGTCACAGCACCAACCTATTTTGAAGAGAACGACGGCGAAATTCCCGCAGTATACTCATAAAAACAGCCAAGCAATAACAGCAGCGGGACAAGCTGTCTCACAGTGAACCCAATACTATAATGATGATGATTACTTTTGGTGCAAAATGTCATAGTCGAAATCATTTCTAGCATATATTTGTCATCTAAAACAAGGAGAAAAGTTATGCTTAAATAAAAATCAAATAGTAGTATCAATTTCAATCGTTGTCATAATCCTTATAACTTTGCTTCGTTGATCTATTTATTGACGCCTCCCTCGTCGATGGACCTTGGTGACAATTACTACAACAACCAATTTTCATATTGAAGGATTTTAGACACTACATTTTTAACGCAGCTCACAGGAGAACACGGTGTGATTGACGTTAAACAGTTGGCGCTTGATATTTAAAAAAAAGAAAAAAAAAATATGCATTACCAACTTCACCCACAAGCTGGTTTGTTACACCACTACTACTGCTGCTGCTGCTGCTGCTACGTCTACACAAGGCAGACTTTAGGACAACTTCATTGTGAAAAAAAACTTTTTCGTGTTCTCGTTTTATGAGAGTGTGTTTAGGGATTATCTGCTAATGTTTAGCCGCATATTAAAAGTATGTAAAAAATAAACTGCGCTCATACGAATCGAAAATACGATAAAATATATGAGGCCTTCCACGGGTGGCAAATTCGTACTGATTTTAACGTAAAAGTACGCAACGTAATTTTAATAATGTTTAATGTAAAGGTGTAAAAGTATTTCAGTATAATACAGTATAACGCCAAAGTATACTACCAAACAGTTTTTACCACCTGGTTTTTTTTGATGGGCACTTAAATCTAAGAGCACGTTATTTATTGTTTTTTTTTTCATTTCGGCCTCAGCAAAACCACTGCCCACGTGTCCGGGAGTCGATCCCAAGTTATCGAGTTCACAGCTTACGATACATCAATTATTCGCTGTGCTACCACAGCGGGTATGCATACGACATTGACGTTATAGATAATCGTTACGTGATCATGTTACATTATGATGTCAAACATGACGTCACTACATAGTTAGAAGGGTTTTCGAATCGTCGTATTTTAAACCGTATTTTATCCATCGTGTCCTCCCATAATTCTCTCGCATTTATAAAGAATACCGCCATCAGTAGGTTTTTTTTTTTTTGAAATCTGCTCTTACGTATAATGCCCCGCCGCGGTGGTCTAGTGGCAAGGGTACTCGGCTGCTGGTCCGCAGGTCGCGGGAGCAAATCCCGGCTGTGGCGGCTGCATTTCCGATGGAGGCGGAAACGTTGTAGGCCCGTGTGCTCAGATTTGGGTGCACGTTAAAGAACCCCAGGTGTGTCCAAATTTCCGGAGCCCTCCACTACGGCACCTTTCATAATCATAGGGTGGTTTTGGGACGTTAAACCCCGCATATCAATCTTACGTATAATACCCTTTATTAAAAAAAGATTTAGCGATTGCTCCCAGCTACTGGGCTGGCGATGAGTGCTGGAATGGACATCGGACTTTTTTTTTTTGTTCCTCTGCATCGTTTTTTTCTAAGGGCACAGAAAAGGTGGACCTAATTGCTAAAACAGTGTTTTACCATTGCGTGTGTGTGTTTTCTGCCATTGATTTCACGTCTTTTTTTTTCACGTGTGAGAGCACAGGCAACACTACTTTGTAATTTTAATCCTCCATAGTACATTCATAGTGAGATGTACTAATCGCGTTCTCTCTTGATGCGCAGGGTTGCCAGCCCTGTGCGTTTTGGCTTGGAGCTTCGTCATGGAGTCCCGCATGCGGAGTCACTGTTGGCGCGGCTACGGGAACTCCGTCTTCGTCTGGATCATCAGCGGTCCCATGATGGTCGCCCTCCTGGTGAGCTTTATGTTTCTCATACGCATTGTGTGCTTGAAATAACTGTTGTGGGGGCTGGGTCAAGAAAAATTAACAGATGGCGCCACTGTTGGACAAAAAAAAAAAAACGCTCATGGGGTTCTTATATGCATTCGCCTTGAACGACACGAAGTTTATTTCTACCCGATCGTGGTTTAGCATGACCTCCAAGATTGGAGGCACTGAACCTTTTTGCACCGCCGCTGCTCTTGCACTGCCTCCGTGATCGGCCCATCTTTTACCTGGTAACAGTGTCATGTGATGACTCCATCTTGTGGCCTCACATTACGTAACATCACGATGACTTCGTAATGGCGTCATCATGATGCTACCTATTGCGGTATGTGTCATAAAGTTTCCTAGAAGTAGAGTAGAGGTAAATGTGGCACGAGTGTCTACGGGAGCTGCAACGCACGGCGCTTCAGCGAGCATGGGTACACTCTAGCATGGGAATGATGGTTAGTACAGGAATTTGTCTAATCTTCGTACTTTTGGCTCCGTTTGTGTTTGTGTGGCTTGGAGATGTTTTTTTCACGAAATAAAAAAAACAACGAATGTTCAGTGGTTGGGTTTCATCACCTTAATCTTTTAGGCTTACTAGTTCAAATCGGGTCATAAAGACCAAGGGGATTCGTTCTTTCCTTTTAAACAAAACCAAAACAAAGAAATAAACGAAGCCACAAGTGCGATTCGAGGCTCGCAAGTATGAAGACAAGGCAAATCCGTGTACTACTCATAATTTTCGTAGTCGCTGAAAGATCGCAGCGCCAGAGTTCCCACTGGTTTGTTTTCAGAAAATCTATAATATGTGTGAGTTCACGATGACGTCATACGGTGATGTTCTCACGAGATGAAAGTTTTCTTGTTTTTTTTTTTTGTATCGCTCGTGTTGACAATGCCAACGTGCGGTGCAGAGTCCGACAGGCGATTTTCCAGTTTGATGAGGGAACAAAGGCTTTCGCTTTAGAAGATACATACGAAAAAACAGTTGTCACAAAGGACGACGATGTTTCAGGTGCGCATTGTCTCCACATTCATTATAGAGGGATTATACGCCAATAATTAGGCTATGTCAGTTGCGCATGTGCTCAGGAGAAGTTGGCGTTCTCTGTGATGCCTGTAGATTTTTCTCTTAGACATTAAAAAGATAGCCCGGCTTGAAGCAAGAGGGCAACTAGCGGAGCTGATTTGTTGGTGCGTCACTACGAGTGCGACAAACAAGCGCTAAATAATAAAAAGAAAGAAAGAAAGAAAGAAAGAAAGAAAGAAAGAAAGAAAGAAAGAAAGAAAGAAAGAAAGAAAGAAAGAAAGAAAGAAAGAAAGAAAGAAACCGTGCATTCCTGAAATTCTTTCACCGGAGCTCCCAGTAGAACGCTGGAGCAGCATAGCTCGTTCTCGTGTTATTCGTATGGTTATTGCTCTCTGGCTCTGTTTGCTCACGCACTTTCAATCAGATTCACGTGCATGTTCTTCAGTGCCCGCATCACGGGTGCTAACCACGCCTGCTTTATTTTTCTTCACTCTGCCTCGCTCTTGGGCAGGACAAAAAAAAAGAGAGAAAAAGAAGATGAGTTTAGCCGAATAGAATTATTTTCAATGCTACGAACATGATTTTTTCTGCCCTCAGTGCTGACAAATCGTCCAAAGCCTTAACAAGGACAAATAAAACTTGCTCCAAAGCACGTTACCTTGTTCGTCCAACCTGGCAGCCTTTTGTGCCGAAAAACAGCGAAAAAAAAATGAGGAAGCTTGCCATTCTGTATATTTTTGTCGAGATTTTAAGTTTCGATTTGTTCTTCCAGAAGTTCATTCGGTGTATCTCAGAGGACAACATTAATGAGAAATGCATTCGAGCTAATACAACCAAAACAGAATGTGCAGCTTCAGTCGTTCTCGAGAAAAAAATTTATCGGTTTTTCATGTGCGCGCACACGCTGCTGACATGAACATGAAGCCAGTGACACCACCCTAACCTTAGATTTTCGGAGACATTTAATGTGAGGCTCCTTTCCCAACAAAGTAAAAAAAACAGTCATGGGTAGATGCGCGCAAATACAAAGTAAATAAATAAATAGAAGACCATGAGGAGCCACAAATAGGCAGAGAAGAAGAATAAACATTTAGGAACCAAAATATGTTCACCTGCATCGCCATCAACCGTTCAAGTCGTTGCCGTGAAATATATTCGCCGACGCGGAACAGAGATCATTTTCCCAGAGGCGAGAAGCGAAGAAACACTGCTGACGCATCGAGTTAAAATGCCAGTAGCTGCTGCATGCAGGCACAAACATCGACGCAGGCCTTCGGAAACGGTGTAGGAGTGTGGGCCGGCAGGTGACCACTCAAGCGCATGTCGGCTGGTGGAATTGCTTTTGGTGTATCGACTTATCCGCGTTCAATTTGGCTGAGCAAGCGGAATGCGAATACACTCATGTCGCCCGCATGGTCGTCCTAGTGAAAAAGGTGCTTCAGTAGGATTTATATATATCTGCACCTTGTGTTGCGATTCTTTCTTTCTTCTCCAGTGCGCACGTCGTGTCGTGCGAGCGCTGAAAACTCTGCTGCGTAGCGTTGTGTTTGGTCTCGACCCAAATACTCGAGATGATTGCCCACGCGAGCCCAGACGATCATTTTGAAAACACGAGCGCATCTGGAGTACTGTTACCAGCAGTGCAGTGACGCGTCGTCACTTGAATGAATTCCCTGAATTATCTTTGTTACGCGCTGGAATTGAAGGTGAAAGGAGAAGTGTCAGCTTAGGTCTCTAGTATCATCAGCCGCAGGTTAAAACTTGTTGCCAAGAACGACAAGGCGAAACAATTAAGCGATGACTGCTAGAGATAATGCCATTGGAGTCCAAGAAGTGTGTAGGTACGAATCTCATAGGCATAATTTTATGGGATATTTATCAAACGCATTAGGTATTTTACAAACGTCTGTCCAGGTCTATCGTCACGTTTTTTTGTTTTTTATAGCAACGAGAACAGCACACGCCTGTATGTTCGAAGTTCAAATATAGATTGACGTAGAGAAAACTTAGTGTGACGTTGGGAAATCTTAGTGTGACATAGGGAAATCTTAGTGTGACATAGGGAAATCTTAGTGTGGCATAGGGAAATCTTAGTGTGACATAGGGAAAACATAGTGTGACATAGGGAAAACTTAGTGTGACATAGGGAGAACTTAGTGTGACGTGGGGAAAACTTAAGGTGACATAGAGAAACTTAGTGTGGAATAGGGAAAACCTTAGGGAAAACTTAGTGCGAGTCCTGGTAAGGTAATAATCATGATCGTGCTTTCGAAGTGTGGAGGCGTTTAGGGGGCTGGGCTGTCGCATGCCATCGTATGTTGTCTTGTCTTCGCTTAACGCTGGCGAAACCACATGTAGCATGCCCAGCTGTAGCATATTGAGCACGCGCTCGCGCCAAACGGAAGTCTTCTTGTTCTTTGATCGCATTATGATGACATTACGCGCGGTCATTACTAGTGTTACTAGGAAAACACAACACAAACCACGTACAGAAATTGAAAGAGGAAGCAAGCGAGAAATAGAAAGAGTGAAAAAGAAAAAAATCTGGAAAAGAAAATATAAATCAATATAAATAAAGAGAAAAAAACTGTAAGAGGGAACAAGAAAGAACCAGGAGGAGGACCGAAAAAACAAAACGCTGGAAAAGCGGCTTTTTGCAGCCTCTTTTAAAACACTCTCTCGGTAACTGCAACAAGTACACTTGCAGAGTACCCACTATACGCCGTAAAAAAATCATAATTTTTGTACAGTTTACGCGAGCATTCATCCTTCGTCATTCTTCGGAGAAGCGTGCTATATCTGCTTGTTATAGGAACTTGGTGTAATTTTTGGTGCTGGGGCTAACGACGATTAAAGATTATGCCTGAAGCTTTTGTAATAAGCTGGTAAATATAGAAGAATTATGTAATATGAATAATTCTAAGTCATTCCGAAAATTCTACTTATTTCTCTTTTTTAATTTTTTTATCTCTTTTGTTGCGTCAAGATTACCCTATTCTGTTAAAAACGAACAAAGTAATCACTTTTCCCGTTATCCTGCATAGTCCTTTATTGCTCACTTGCATTACCCGCCAGCTTCTTAGCTAATCCTCTTTATTGGGTAAGAGCCAGAACAGAGAAACAAGTAAACAAGCTTTCGGCAACCCACACGTGACTCAAATCGCATTGTGTGACGCCTGTGTATTCTTTTGCTATTCTAAAACACGTTACTACTCATATCAACGCAATTTCTTTACCGACATCAAGCTTGTCCAAGGCCAGTTTGCCACGGAGTTAAGGAGCACCGGCGTGGCTCTGTGCTAGAGTACTGGGCTGGCTCACAGGGGACCGATCGAGTTCGAATACCATTGTGTACTTGGTCTTTTAGTTACCTTAGTTGTTTTTTTCTTTATTTCTTGCGATATTAGTTACGGTCACCGGCGGCGGCGGACAACTACGGCACGCGCGACCCTTTTTGTGATCTTATAACAGCTTTCGTCGTAATAACCTAAAAGAAACAAAGAACCCTGCCTGTCTCCGTGCTACTTTCAGGCTTTGTGTGATGTGCTTTGCTGGCTTTTTGTTTTATCCACACGGGGGGGAGTGGGAGTGGGGGGACCGCATGACTAGTTACCACGAAATAACGCAGCACTATAAGCTAGAAAGGCGAAAGTACCCTCCGCCACACAACAGGTTAAATAAAAAACAGGCAGTTGCGTGGCGACAACTGCAAACATATACTTATCCGAATCCAGTTCTCTTTAGTCTCTGTTACCCTGATCTGTATTTAACAGAAAAATGCAAGGTTTGCGATGAAAGGGCAACACTTTCACATATACTATGGGAATGCTCGAGTTTAGATGAAAGCAACGATGAAAACCACGAAGAGGCAGTTTCGGACCGCAGGACACGCTGGGAGGGGGCTCTGCTCAGCTCCTCATTCGAACAACAACTGTGGGCCGTCCAGCGAGCCGAGGAAGCCGCCCGAGCCCAAGGGCTCGTGGCCGACGCCTAGGCCCGCCCCAAATCAACTTCGCTGGACTTCATAAATAAAGTTATTCTTCTTCTTCTTCTTCTATTTCCGCCTTTTTTTCTTTATGTCCTTGTTTTGCGTAATCTCTAGTTCTCAAATTGGTCAGTGTAGTGTCTCCTTCCGAAGGCAATCACTATACTATTTGTTTATCGCTTTTGTTTGCGCTTTTATATGCAAGAGCAATACGTATAGTAATAAAAACAAGTCAAGTGCACAAAATTCTCGCGAGGGCGAAGCAATGAATGCGATAGCAACAAATTATAATCCTATACGAAGTGAGGCTGGCAGCTATACAGGGAATACGGCCACTTCAAGCACACTTTTCGCGCAGCCTCATCAGTCATTCGGTTGCGAAGGCAGCGCGTACAAGGGTTTACGAGCCACTCGCTGGTGGCTTCCGAGAGAGCGTACGCGCCGGCTATGGCGACCGCGTTCGTAAAATGAAAGTTCACAGATGCTTCTCGAGCATTCTCCTACCCTACCTCGTTAAAGTGTACTAGAAGGGGTACACTCTAGTCGTCGTGTCGTTTTACGCTCGGAGGGGTGTTTTTTTCTCAGCTTGAGCATTTGATGGTCAGTCTGATTTGTGGGGTTTAACGTCCCAAAACTCGATGGTCAGTCTAACGCAGCCGGGAGTGGGAGGGGGAGGGAGGATGGAATAATCGCATGCGCCGCGACGGAAAAGGGTCGACTAGTTTAATTTCAGTTTCAACAACATTCGTCACCCCCGCTCGAGTGCACACACCTGCGGTAGAACGTACGATGCACTGGGCAATCTGCTCATTTTGGACTTTATACGGGACATTACGGTGACGGTGATGGCAAAACTGTGTCGAGTCTGTCTGTGTAATTGTTATCGTAATAATAATCAGATGAGAGAAACTGCAGAAAAGGCGGCCTCAACCACATGCCTGCTCAACGCGACAACACTTTTTTGCACCGTTCTTGAAAGAACTTCATTGCAGCGCCGACACAAAGCCTGCGCATGCAACAACGGCCCATATTGATTGATATGTGGGGTTTAACGTTCTAAAACCCCCATATGATTATGAGAGACGCCGTAGTGGAGGGCTTCGAAGATTTCGACCACCTGGCGTTCTTTCACGTGCACCCAAATCTGAGAACACGGGCCTACAACATTTCCGGCTCCATTGGAAATGCAGCCGCCGCAGCCGGGATAACAACCGCTCAAAGTATATGTATATTACCAAGGCATGTCAGCTAAACACATAATATTTTACAGCTTTATAATTCTGATATACTCTTAAATTTTATCGGTGCAGTGCATTTTATAGTTGGAACACACCAATCGTTTGTAGCCACTATAATATTGTAGCGGAGTAGTAAAAGGCGGAAAAGAGAAGGAGAGGAAGACGAAGAGTCTTGGCACGATCGCAGTGCGCTGCCGTGAACGACCATCGCTCACCTCCTGTAAATAAAACCATTTCATCACAGCTTGCTGTAACAGTTGTGGTGGTGGTGCTGGGCAATCGACACCCGAAGAAGGAGGTTGAACCGCAAGTTCTTCGACGGAGCCGTCGCCTTGCTGGACTTCCACCTAATCCATCTGGGCTGGACATGTCCCACAACGCAGATGAACACCGACCCCTCTTGACTTCTGCGCAGACCAGTTCGGCTTCACAACTCAGAGATGCTCATCCCTTCGCCGGCAGACCAGATGAAGCCGTCAAAGCTTGGCTCATTCATAACAAACGTGTGAGCGCCGCCAACAAATGAAATGCCGCTTCTCAGCTTTTGTACGTCGCGTTCTTTCTGACGGATATTGCAATAATGTGGTACGAGAATCAGGAGGAAACGCTAACGACGTGGGACAGATTTGTTTATGAGATTAAAGAGCGTTTCGGCGACCCAACAACGAAAAAGAAAAGAGCAGAACAGACGCTAATGCAACTCGCTCAAGTGCCAGGTGAACTTTGCACGACCTACATTGAGGAAGTCATAAAGCTATGTAGGATCATTGACTCCAGAATTTCTGAAGAAGACTAAGTCGGGCACATTCTAAAAGGAATCTCCGAGGATGTTTACAGTTTCCTCATCGCAAAAGACCCCTTAATTGACCTCTGTCCCCGACGTCATTCGCCATTGCCGCACTTCTGAGCAACTGAAGACGAAGCGCATCACGCGGAAGTTTGGCAGGCTAGCCAATGTGACGACTATCGCGAGTATAGACAGCAACCAGGCGTTTGATCTTGCATCAACGATCCGGCAAATTGTACGTGAATAACTCGGCCTCTACGCGCAAGTGGCACACCGCCCAAGCATTCATTCCCCCTATCAGCCACCAGAGTTCGAGCGAAACGTTGCTTCATTCTCCTCGCACCGAGTGGCGAAGGGCATTGAGGATTCTGATGCCACACCTGAGTATCAGCCACGTCTATACGATAGAGACCCTGCCTATGACGCTTGATCACGACGAGGACAGCCGCGTTCTTATACTCAGAACTCTCAGCCGGACTACGTCCCGCTGCGGCAAGGACAGTACCGACCCTACTACCAAGATGCAACTTACGACGAATACAATTGATTCCAAATCAATCAATCAATCAGTTTTATTGTGTATCATACATATAATGGCAGGTTATTATACAGGTAGGACCCCAGAGCCCAGTCAAGTCAGTTGCAGGCGTCCGTTTTTTAACAGTAATAGGTACTGCTGAGCTACCAACAGATGGTAAGTGCATACAAGTGCAACGAAATACAATAAGTACATATAATTGATACATAGCAATACAAAAATACATATAACCACAGAGAAATTGGAATAATATTCCTAATTCATGTATTACTGTTGTGAGTTTTGCAGGTGATCGCGAAAACATTGTTCATACAAATGAAATGATGTGGATGCTGTGATGATACAAGGTAAAATGTTCCAGAGTTTTGATGCAATATAAGAAAATGAATGTGATCCGTAGTTAGTCTTTATGTGAGGTATGCATAACGGTTTACCTAACGTAGAACGTAAGGAATATGTGGGCGATTGATAAGGTAATGCTATAGACGGGCATTGAACAGCATTATGCAAAAGTTTGTAGACAAGTAGTAAAACACGGTAATTGACGCAAACTGTGACGGGTTGAATGTTTGGTAGTCTATAAGCACAGGAAGCTGAGTCTGTTTCTGGTATGGAGAGAAGGGCACGCACAGCCGTGTTCTGTGCTACTTTGAGGGGTTTCAGTGTAAGGTAGGTCAATCCATAAATTACTATGGCATATGTGATGTGTGAATGTATGAAGGAATGATATAATGTTAACATTGTCTTTATAGGAAAAATGTAGCGTAGCCTGTAAAGAATAGGTATTTTTCTGTATATCTTCAGTGTTGTGTCATGTACGTGTGTGTGTGGCATGAAAGTTGTGCGTCCAAGTATACACAGAGAAATTTTGTATTACTAAACCTTTCTAGTACTGTGTTATTCATTTCAAGCTGATTACTTAATGTAAGGTGGGTGTTTGGGGGGGGGGCGAAGATAATGTAATTACTCCTGGAGCTGTTGGCGAGTAGTTTGTTGCATTAAGCGAAGATGGTAATTTTTGTAAGGCTGTTGTTGCTTTATGGTATAGGATATTTTCGTTTTTTGCTGTTACAAATATGTTAGTGTCATCGGCGTAAAGGATACAATCTTCCGATGTTGTGGATGGCAGATCATTAATATAAGCTAAGAACAAGAATGGCCTTAGAATCAAACGTTGCGGAACACCTCTATTAGTTATACATCGACATGACGACATACCGTTCACATACACATATTGCTCTCTATTATTCATATAGTTCGACAAAAGCGTTAGCGCTGTCCCGTGTATTCCGTAGTGATCTAGCTTGGTTCGTACTATGTCATGATCAAGCATGTGAAACGCTTTCGTGAGGTCAACGAAAATACCCATTGTAAGTAGTTTATTAGATGCGGAGCATCTAATACTCGAGGCTTGTAGTGCGGCGCCATCCGCAAGCTTCCTCCTCCTTCTTCCACCATCTGTGCATCCCTTCCTCCTCTACACACCGCGCGCGCTTCACTCCTCCACCATCTGTGCACCCTTCCTCCTCTACACACCGCGTGCGCTTCTCCTCTTCACGAACATTCGTTAGCTGTATAATGTAGCGCGCATGCGCCGTCACGCTTCGAGAACATCGGCAGCTGACGCAAGCGCATGCGCCGTCGCGCTTCGAGAACATCGGCAGCTGACGCGCGCGCACGCGCCGTTGCGCTTCTCCCCCTTCTCGAACATTCGACAGCTGACAGTGCATGCGCCGTCGCGCTGTATATATACTCAAGGTCGGCACTCGCTCGCTCAGTTGCCGCTCGTCGGTTGGTTTGTACGGCGCGTCGACGTCCAAAGTCGCGGTGAAATGAATTCCAACGAATCCACAAACACAATGATCGACGTCCCTTCGACCAGCGCCGCCCTTTCGCATACGTGTGTACGTGTTCACTCATTTAACACCCCCTCCTACAACCACGTTAACCAATTTAGCCATCGACCCAAGTAAGTCGCAATTTAACACCCCATTTCACAACCACGTTAACCAATTTAGCCATCGACCCAAGTAAATCGCACTTTAACACCCCGTTAACCAATTATATGCTCCGCATCCTCCTCAGTGTTCCCCCGAGGGAAGCTGCGGGCAATTTTTTTTCTATGTTTTCTTTTGTTTTTTCAACAATGTTAAATAGTGCACGTTCTGTCGATTTTCCCTTCCTGAAGCCGTACTGCTCAGGTGCGTATAGATTGTGTTTCTCAAAAAATTTGTTCAGTCTAATATATATTGTCCTTTCAACAACTTTGACCAATGCTGGCAATATGGTGATAGGACGATAATTTGCTACTTTCATCTTGTCGCCTTTCTTAAACACGGGCATTGTTTTGGCGACCTTTAATTTAGAAGAAAACCAACCAGTTGCAAAAATATCATTGATGACATATGTTAATGGCTCAGCTATAAGTGTAGATAAGTGTTTTAAAATTTGAACCGATACGCCGTCGTCACCTATTGACTTGGTGTTTTTTAGTGCAAGAAATATTTTTTTCTTTCATCGTTGGTTGCTGGATAAAACAAAATAGATTTCGCGTCTTTTCCTCCAGGAAGGCTACAACAAGTGTTGTTGCATGAAATTGTGTTACTGATAGTGCCTACATTTGCAAAGTGATCATTAAAAACATTGCTTATAGCGGTATTATTAACCATAATGTCATTACCATCAATAATTGCTGTAACATTGCTATCCATCTTTCTTTTATTGAGGGCTTCATCAATAACTTTCCACGTCGCCTTACTGACTATTAGCTTGTGCTATTTTTGAACTGAAGTAGCCATGCTTCGGAATTTTCAATAGTTTGTTAAGGTGGTTTTATCGCTTGTACCTAGCGTAAATGCTGACATTATGCGGTTGCCGTTTTAACTTTTTGTACATGTTGTTTTTGTGGTTTATGGAGCGCAAAAGGCCAGCCGTTATCCATGGTTTGCGTTTAAAATTAGTTCTTGTAACAGTGATAGTGGTCTCACCAACCGTCACCTGTCTCTGCAAGATGTTGATAAAAGCATTACATTTTTTCCGCAGTTGAAGTTGCAGAATATATATCTTGCCAGTTTTTTGTTGCCAAAGAGTTGAAAATCTGCTTCTTGTCATAAAATGTGCGCTTGACTATTTTTCGTTGTTTGGTTAGCCGGATTTGATATCGCAAACACTGGCAGATGATCAGTGATGTCACATGAAATGGTGCCCGTTACAAAGATTGGTGATGAATGGCTTGTTACAATGTGGTCAAGTATACTTTGCCGCGAGCTTGTTATACGAGTGGCAGATGTTATTAATTGCAGCAGACCTTCGCGAGCGATCAGGTCAACATAGAAGAATTAGTAGAGTCCTTCTGAGCGATGTCGATATTGATATCGCCCAGTAAAATGACATGACTGTTGGGTTCAATATAGGTGTCGAGTAGTTTTCCAAGCTCTTGTGAAAAATGTCCGGGTTTGTTAAGCGATTACCTGTATACAACCCCTATCAAGGTTTTTTTGGTCTTGTGTAGCAGTAAGTCTTTTGTGGTACGATCAGGTTGAACTTCAATGAACAAACTTTCACATAAATCTGACGTAATACCAATGTCACGCCTGACAAAATAGGATACTGATGCGTTAATATAAAATGCCCCCCCCCCGTGCGATAATGAAGTGCGCAGTTGGTTGGTCTGACAATAAATTCGATCTGTTAGCTATTTCGAGTTGATAGCCTGGTAATGGATAAGGAGCATCAGCGCCATTGCTGAGCCAGGTTTCAGATAGTGCAATCGCGTGGAGTGAGTGCTTTGATGATGCGTTCAAGACATGCAGTTCGTCATAGTGCTTCTGCAGGCTGCAAATATTTAGATGAAGTAGTGACAGATCAGACGATGTTTTCATTTGTTGATTAAATTGTTCAACTTCAAGTAGTTCCAGAGCCATGATGATTCCCAAGGTGTATTAGCAGTGACATTATCCAGTGGCCACTTACTGCTCTCGCAAGGAAGCGCGCAAGTCGTCATCCGTGGCAGAAAGAGTTGCAGAAACCCGTTCTTCGCGTGATAACAAACTTCCTCGCCGACAGCAGTGGCCCAGGATTCGTTCCGATGAATATAGTATAAACCGTGACCCTCCCGTGTGCTACAACTGTGGTTTCACTGGGCATATCGCTCGATATTGCCGCCAACAACGCCGCCAATCACGAAGGACACCAGCCATGTCTTCGCCACCAAGACCCAGTGCTTCATATAACCTGCGGACACCAACTTATTTCCAAGGGACCGTTTTTCGCGTAAGACCAGACGCAAATTTCGCCAGCATCCGAGCGGAGTTTGACACCACATGTTGCTGCTTTCGACTTCAAACATAGAGATGCACCCCTTCAGTTACCCTCGTCCTGCGCTCGTCACAGAATAGACACAGGCTCTACACACCCCATCCGCCAAAAGCCCTACCGAGTGTCATCCTCTGAGCGCAAAGTTATCGCTGAACAAGTAAAGGACATGCTGAACAAAGGTGTCGTGCAAGAGTCGTCCAGCCCGTGGGCAGCCCCGGTAATTTTTGTCAAGAGAAAAGATGGCTCCTGAAGATTCTGCGTAGATTATAGGCGTCTAAACAATGTGACGAAAAAAGATGTATATTCCTTACCACGGATTGATGTCGTCGTAGATTGCTTGCATGCCGCTTCCTATTTTTCAACGCTTGATTTGCGGTCCGGTTATTGGCAAATACCTATAGAACCCAGCAACAAAGAAAAGACTGCTTTCGTAACTCTGAATGGCCTATTTGAATTTAATGTCATGCCTTTTGGCCTTTGTAATGCTCCAGCCACCTTTGAAAGATTTATGGATACAGTATTACGTGGCCTAAAATGCGAGATATGTATGTGCTATACCTTGACGATGTTGTGATCTTTGGCCGCACGTTTGAGGAACATAACAATCATCTCAGTCTTGTTCTCGACTGCATCGAAAAAGCTGGGCTGGTTCTGAATTCCAAAATATGTTGCTTTGGCGAACGTCAAACTCTGGTGCTGGGGCACTTGGTCGACAAAGATGGCATCAGACCCGATCCTTCCAAGATAGAAGCAGTGAGCTCTTTTAGACCACCGCAGTCCACACGAGAACTTCGCTCATTTATCGGCCTATGCTCATATTTCCGTCGTTTCGTTCCAGGATTTGTGAAGATCGTGTACCCGCTGAAAAACCTCTTGCGACAGGATGCAGCCTTCCACTGGACACCAGATTGTGACGCAGCATTCTCACAACTTAAGTTTGTATTAACGTTAGCTTCACTGTTGCGTCACTTCGATCCATCTAGCCCGACTGTGGTCCACAAGGACGTTAGTAGTATCGGCGTAGGAGCGGTGCTTGTACAACGTCACAATGGCGCAGAGCATGTCGTGGCATATGCCAGCCGTTGCCTGAGTAAATCTGAACGCAATTACACAGTTACGGAACAGGAATGTCTGGCAGCTGTTTTCGCCATACAGAAGTTTCGTTGTTGTCTTTACGGGAGGCCATTTCATTCATTCATTTTATTTATTGATACTGTCAGCCCTTTGCGGGCTATTACAGGAGTGGAGTTGACTCATATAAAACAGAAATGTGCATAAGAGAAACATAAGAAAAAGAACCTTCACTACTGGAACACATCATTTCAGAGCACATACAACAAATATATTGTAATGGCTAAGCATATAGTCTAAACAGAGAAGTTAGTGAAAAATAAAAAGAGAGAGCATCACTGCCAAAATACACATCATATTTTGCGCATAATAAAACACATACTAAATATAATAGCCTAGTTACAAAGCACGTAATTCACACATATTCACAATCTTAGCGCATGGTATCAGAGTGCACTATATGTTTTATTGCTTCTAAAAAGTCAGTATGCGATTTGATTTTCACAACCGAATCTGGTAACGAATTCCACTGCTGAATCGCCCTGGGGAAGAAGATAATTACCGATCACCATTCGTTATGCTGGCTGGTCGGTTTGCGTGACCCCTCTGGCCGCCTCGCACGTTGGGCGCTGCGACTTCAGGTATACGACTTTACGGTGTCGTACAAGAGTGGCCGTCGTCACGCTGACGCAGACTGCCTCTCCCGGATTCCTCTTGTGACTACTGACTGCGATGCTGAGAATTTTGACGACTGCCTTGCTTCTGTTACAAGCACGTTCCCCAACGCGGCTGATTTCCAGAGAAAACAACGCAACGATCTCAACTTGGATCCTCTTTTTGCCGCCGCACGTGCCTCCCAACACAGCGGTCGCTTTACTGTCCGACACAAGTTGCTCTATAAAACTAACTACTCCAGACATGGAGCACGTTTTCTTCTAGTTGTCCCCGAGAGCCTTCGCTCCGATGTTCTACGTGACATGCATGACGATGCGACGTCCGGTCACTTCGGCTTCATACGAACACTCAACCGCACACAGGAACGCTTTTACTGGCCCAAGATGTACGAAACAACGAAGCATTACGTCGCTAGCTGCGAGACGTGCCAACGTCACAAGCGCCCGACCACCGCAACACCAGGTCCCCTTCAGTCATTAACACCACCCAGCATGCCTTTTGAACAAGTAGGGATTGACATTCTGGGTCCATTTGTGTTATCTAACAATAAGAACCGTTGGATAATCGTCTGCGTGGATCATCTTACGCGGTATGCCGAAACCGCCGCCACTCCCTCTTCCACCGCTGCTTCCGTGGCGGCAGTCTTCTTGCTCCACTCCGTTGTCCTTCGCCATGGCCCACCACGTGTTATTATCAGCGACCGTGGCCGCCAGTTCACTGCTGATGCCATTGGAGAATTACCTCACATGTGCACGACACAGTTCCGCCATGTCACGCCGTATCATCCGCAGACAAATGGTCTTGTTGAACGTACAAACAGAACGCTCAACATGCTTGCCATGTACTTTTCCTCCCATCACAAGAACTGGGATGACGTGCTGCCTTTTATCACGTACGCGTACAACACTGCGAAACATGAAACAACGAACTTCAGCCCATTTTATTTGTTGTACGCCAGGTTGCCACTAAGCTCTCTAGACACTTTCTTACCCTTCATTCTACACAATGACAATTCTGTATCGAACACCCTGTGCCTCGCGGAAAAAGCCCGTCTAATCGCTCGTCTGCGGGCTCTGGCCTCTCAACGTCGTTCGAAGGAACGATACGACGACCGTCACGAAACGGTATTATTCAAAAAAGGTGACTTGGTGTTGCTTTGGACACAGCAACGTAAGCGTGGATTGTGTCAAAAGCTTCTGTCACAATATTCAGGCCCATTTGTAGTTTTGGGGCGTCTCAGCCAGCTCACTTGCTTAATAGCTCGTCTTTTGTCCATTGGCCGACGATCGAGCAGAACGCAGCTCACTCGCATTGCTCGCATGAAACTTTTCTACGCCCCTTGTGCATCATAACTCGCCCTACTGGCGAGTCTGCTCGCGGGGGAATGTAACGGACTAGTAACAGGCAGAGAAGAGAAGGAGAGGAAGACGAAGAGTCTTGGCACGATCGCAGTGCGCTGCCGCGAGCGACCATCGCTCACCTCCTGTAAATAAAACCATTTCATCACAGCTCGCTGTAACAATATCATGTGTAATTGAGGTTTGCATACGAGTTTTACGCGTTCCTTTGCATGAAGTAAGGAAGGAAGGAAGCAACAAAAGGGAGAAGGCAGGGAGGTTAACCAGAAAGACATCCGGTTGGCTACCCTACACTGGGGACAAGGGAAGGGGGCAAGAAACATGAGAAAGAGCGAAGAGAAGGAAAATAAAAAATGGTTCCAAATCTGCATGTTATACCACAAATGTAGTCGAAAGACAATATTCTTGCGTCTGGAGAGAGTGAACAAAACGTTTATTTGATGTTCTGCGCAAGAAAATCGGTGAATGGTATTCTGGAAGCGCTGCGTTAGAGTGCCTCGAGCGTACAGCGGAGGCGAACGAGCGCATCGAGGCACGTTAGAGTCACTGGTAAAAACATTTTCCAGTGAATTTAAGGCACGTTAGACACAAGCGCCATCTGGCAGTTAAACGAAAGCGTGCAGCCCGCGGAGAAAAATGCGTGCCAGTCTCGGAGGTGATAAGGTGTAGAACGCAAAGCGACGGGCAGGTGCCACCACCGTGGCGTCGTAGCAAAGCGTTGGAAACACCTTTTCGAGCATCGCGTTGCACTGTCAGCGCAGCGCGTTAAACGCTACATTCCTTGGAGTTACTTGAGTATGCTTCTTCTGGTATAGAGGCAGACATACAAAAATTCGAAGAGTTGTTATGGCGCCTCAGATATGCGAAATAATTGCTTTTTAATTGACAATCGCACAACTATGAACGCTATTGGTGGGCGCTGCAAATGGGGTTGGCCGTTTGGTGCCGTTTCAGGTATCGCTAAGGCGAACAAACAGACAAATGTACAGACAGACGGACCAAAGTTTTTTCCGTCGAAGGTCCCCAAGAAGGACTATCGTCTTTAAAAAAAGGAGACTGACAGTAATTTCATTGCAGCGTGTATAACTTCACCGCATGTCAGTGGCGTTCACACAAACCCGTCTTTCTCGGGAAACACAGGAGGGCTTCACTGCCTTGTGGGCTCTCTAGGTATGTGGACGTTGCTGTAATAACACCTGCACAGAAAGAGACATATCATAGAGTCGGCACATTGCGTTGGCAAGTACTTGTCTGTCTGAGGCAAATCGAGGACAGTGGAACAGCCGGTGTTCGATATTTTCATCGGTGCCGCAAACATCGCACGCCGCACTGTCAGTCATTCCGATTAACATGAAGCAGTACATCTCATCAACGGCATTATTTTTCCGACAAGCAGGATCCCCGCTTGTCATGACGCATGGAGATTACAAGCAGTGAGCTTGTATTCATCTCTTTAAGTATACGCCACTGCTACATCACTAAATCTTACAAGCTTACAATTTGGACGCATGGAGATTACAAGCAGTGAGCTTGTATTCATCTCTTTAAGTATACGCCACTGCTACATCACTAAATCTTACAAGCTTACAATTTGGAAATCTTACAATTTGGACGACGAAGTGTATTTCTACCGAACGTTGCCTATTTCGTTTGGTGTTTTTTGTGTGAATTTACGTTTTATCCGGGGATCATCGCTCTCCTGCGGGCAGCGATGGATCCAGGCCCCACCGTACGCAGTCCGGACTTGGCGTCACCTTCGACGTCAACCTCAAGGAAGCGCAACAGCCGGGAGGACGACAGCACCAGTGACAGCACTGAACTGTACACGGCGAGTAGTGAAGACAGCGACGAAGATTTCATCCCTGCAGTGAAGCGTAAAGCTAAAAGAAGAATGGTCGGCGCGTCTTCGCCAGCTAGCGTCTCTACCGTGAAGGCGGCGTGCAGTTCTGAACGCCATACCATACTTTTTGTTCCTGTCGACTCTTCGATCAACCTGAAGAACATGAACAGGCAAGCGATCTCAGCGCGTCTCGAAGCTATCGTGCCTAAGGAGATAAAGGATATTAGACTCAACCCACGGAAGAATATCCTGGCCATAGACGTTGAGCACCCGGCTGCGCTACATACCCTGCGAACTGTCACTGAGCTTGGAGGCATCTATCTCCGAACTTACATTCCGCAGGATAGTGACACGACGACAGGCGTCATTTATGACGTTGATGTTTCCATACCGAACGCAGACCTTCCTGTTCTGATAAAGCCAGCTACTGGGGCAACGGACATATTGCAAGTATGCCGGCTTGGCAAATCCCGTTGCATCAAGGTGACCTTCAAAGGTGATTGCATCCCATCACATGTAAAGGTTGGTCATTTTCGTCACGTTGTCCGACCATACATCCCAAGACCACTACAGTGCCACAACTGTCTAAAACTGGGTCATGTTAGTGCTGTGTGCAACAACAAGCAAGCATGCCCACGTTGTGCCGGACCCCACAAAGCAGAGGCTTGCCAAGCAACTCTCCTAAAATGCAGCAACTGCAACGGCAACCATGAGACCTCGTCCAAAGACTGCCCAGTACTGAAGAAAGAGAGGAGCATTCTGAGACAAATGGTTAAAGACGGATCCTCACGAAAGGAAGCGGTAACGGTTGTTCAACGACGGCGTTCCCGTCGACGGCGGTGCTCGAAGAAAAGAAGAAGCAGTCCTGTGCCGAAGGTGCCTTCACTAACGCCGCCACCGCCACCACGACCACAGAGACCTCCCCCGCCCCCGCCACCAGGTGGGGTACGTCCAGAGGTACCGGAAGACACTGTGGCGCTACAGAGAACATCCGGCTCTGACTGGCCCACTTTACCGCGGGTACACGTGTCTACGGAACCGCAATATCGACCGTCAACAACGAATATGCCCCCAGCAGGCAGTCTGTCCGCCCAAGAGGTACAAGTCTTTTCTGTACTGAGGTCGTTCATGAGTGTTATTCGCACTCTATTGGATAGTCTACAGATCCCTGCCGCTAAATGCGCGCTGCAAATCTTGGACACACTAGAACCAGTTCTTGCCGGACTTCAGTAACAAGATGGCGCACCATGGACCGCATCAGCCTTTCTGAGAAAAAGTCAAGCGTGCTTCCATAATTCAGTGGAACGCAAGAGGTCTACAGTCAAGAATGCCTGAGTTCCGACAATTCATTTTCGAAAATAAGTTTCCCATCATCATCATTTGTGAACCGCATTTTTCAAAAATACCTCGTCTGTCGGGCTATGAATCGTTCGTTTCTTCAACGTGCATTGAGCGAAGTCAAGTTGCTGTGTACATCCGTAAAGAACTCACTTACGTTCTCCAAAGAGTACATTCTCACAATGGAAATCACTACGTGTGTCTATATGTTAAAAAGAAGAAGTTGTCGTTTACACTGATAGGCGCATATATAGCGCCGTCAGGTCGACTAGATCAACAAATCTTGAATGGTATATTTGCAACGACTCCAGCGCCTTGGATATTGATGGGTGACTTCAACGCCCATCATCCATTGTGGGGAAGCATCAGGACAAATCGAAAAGGCACGGACCTAGTTGATCTCGCTTCAGAGCACGGGCTTCAGGTGCTGAACGACGGCAGCCCTACTTATCTCCGAGGAGTAACTTACAGCAGTTGCCTGGACTTGACATTAGTGTCGCATAGCATTGTCACGAAAGTCCAATGGTTCACAGATATTGAAACACGTGGCAGCGACCATATCCCCACGTACGTGACAGTCAGAGGTTTGGACGATTCTCCTTCTCCTGGACATTCAAGACTTATTGACTGGGAAGAGTTTCAGATATCAGTGGAGAGCAAGTGCATGCACGGACCACCGGAATCCATTGAAGAAGTGATTAGTTGTGCAATGGAGACTTCCACGAAGATATGTTCGAAAGAATCGAGACGCACGGCACTCGACCAAGAGTTGGAACAACTTAGAGCGGTCCGCCGACGTGCCGAAAAACGATACAGACGCACGAAATCTATCTCTGACCTCAGAGAATCCAGACGCATTCAGAAAAAAATCCAGCGTCGAATGCACAAACTTCATGAACAACGGTGGAAGAATTTTTGTGACTCGCTAGACCCTCGAAAGCCCTTGTCTCCCGTATGGAGGACTCTTCGAGGTATTCACTCGCATCCGCAACAACGTCACCCCTTTGCCGCTCTGGCGCTACACCAACGTCGCTCACAGCTTGATGTTTCTGGGGAATTTTGTGCAAAGATCGCCGGCGACATCTCTATACCGATCGATCTAATGCCACAGGATGTTCCAGTCGCACGAGATCAGCAAATGGAGGTTGCGTTCACCATGGAAGAACTTCATGCGGCATTGAACACATGCAGACGCTCATCGTCCCCAGGTCCGGATGGAGTGACCTATACTGCCCTACGTCACCTAGGCCCGAAGGCACAGCGCTGTCTCCTGGACATTTTCAATAAGTCTTGGTATGATGGAATGGTGCCTGATGAGTGGAAGTGTAGTCGCCTCGTGCCTTTGCTGAAGCCCGGAAAGTCTCCATTCAATTTGGCATCATACCGGCCTATAGCACTAGCAAGCTGCGTTGGCAAGGTCATGGAGAGGATGCTGCTTACACGCATAGAATGGTACCTGGAACATTATAACATCTATCCTGATGCTATGGCTGGTTTTCGACGAGGTCGGTCCTCAGTTGATAGCGTTATTGACTTAGTGACCTCTGTTCAGCATCAGAAAGCTCAGAAGCGGCTGTCGGTAGCTCTGTTCTTAGACGTGAAGGGTGCCTATGACAACGTGACCCACGAGGCTGTTCTCAATGCTCTTGAAGCAGCTGAACTTGGAGGTCGTGTCTTTCGATGGGTAAGAAGCTACCTCACAAAGAGATCTATGTTCGTTTTAACTGAAGATGGGTCTACGAACAAGTATTTCACAAGTCGTGGGGTGCCACAAGGCGGTGTTTTGAGTCCTACACTTTTCAACCTGGTTCTCGTGGGGCTCACTGAAATGCTGCCACAGACGGTTTATGTATCTCTCTACGCTGACGATATCTGCATTTGGGCGTCCGGCGTGACACGACCTCAAGTGCGCGCAAGAATACAGAAAGCGGCAACAATGACATCGACATACCTTCGCCAGCAAGGTTTGACTATCGCCACAGAAAAATGCGCAGCGGTGGCGTTTACACGCAAACCGATGTCTTTCTACTCATTGTGCATCGATGGCAGATCAATCCCATATAAGAGCACTCATAGATTCTTAGGCGTCATCGTAGATCGTGACCTAACCTGGAGCCCGCATGTCACATACCTGAAGAAAAAGCTTATTGGCATTGAGAATGTATTCAAGTTCGTTGCCGGAAAATCATGGGGCCCATCCGTGCACTCCATGTTGCAGCTTTATACAGCCCTCTTTCTCGGAACTCTCCGGTACAGCCTTCCGGTCCTGTCCAGCACGTGCAAGACTAACATCCGTGCACTGCAAAGCGTACAAGCCCAAGCACTTCGGACATGCCTTGGCCTTCCAAGATGCTCATCGACAGTGTCAACTATTGTTATTGCACAAGAACAACCGGTCACAACGCACATCATTGTCGAGACGCTGAGAGCGCACATTCGGCATTTATCACGGCTACCATCACATCATTTAACGTGTTTGACAGCTCGGAGGCCAGATTCTTCGTATTGCGGTATCGTGACAAAACATCAGGACATACTACCGCCTGGCTTCAAACTTGCCATGCATCCAGCAACTGCGCCATGGAGTCTTCGTCAACCTGACGTGCGCTTATCAGTTCCTGGAATCTTTAAGAAGGCACGCATGTCAACGCTAGCCCTGAAGCAACTGACTTTGCGTCTGTTGGACGAAAGGTACTTCGACCGCATACATGTTTACACCGATGGCTCCACTAATTCCAACAGCTCCACAGGAGCAGTGGTTGTTCCATCTGAAAATGTGTTGCTTCAGTACAAGTTTACTCACACCACGACGTCGACAGCAGCAGAGCTCGCAGCACTTCAAGGTGCAGTAAAGTACATTCTTCACCAGGAACCTAACCAATGGGCCATCTTTTGTGACTCCAGGTCAGCCTTACAGTCACTACGGTTTGTTCTGCAGCACGGGCTACATGAACAATCAGTATATCAGATAAGGCACGACTACCACGAAGCGCTCGCAGAAGGTCACGATATTGTATTTCAGTGGCTGCCGAGTCATTGCGGAATCGTTGGCAATGACCGCGCAGATGAAGCTGCTCGATCGGCTCATGACCAAGACCAGCGCACGCCCATACCACTCTTGAGAACGGACGCTGCAAGGCTACTACAATCACTTGCTCGTCGTATATCTCTCCTACAATGGAATACGCAGGGTTTCTCCAACACGCACCTGTATTCTATCGACCCAAACTTGCAACTTCGTTTGCCATCCGGGTTCCCACGATGTGCTGAAACTTTACTGTGTCGCATGAGGTTGGGCGTGGCATTTACGAATTCGTACTCTCGTCTCCTTGGAATGGCGAGCACTTCGGCATGCAACATCTGCGCCTGTGAGGAAACGCTTGAGCACATTCTATGTCATTGCCCAGCATACCAGACCGAACGACGTATTATGGAAGCCAAGCTCTGTCACCTGGATTCACGGCCGCTTACAGAAGAGAAGATCCTGGGACCTTGGCCGACGGCTTCCCATACGCGCAAAGCCACGAAAGCCCTCTTGTACTTTTTAAGGAACACCAAACTTCACGACCGCTTGTGAAAGAACTGTGCGAGGCCGTGCTGTGTAGTTTCGAGCTGACTATTCATGCTTCTCTCTCTTACTCCTCTTCTTTTCTGTCTCTTTTAGTTCTATTATTCCCCTTTTCCCCCACCCCAAGTGTAGGGTAGCCAACCGAGCCAAGCTTGGTTAACCTCCCTGCCTTTCCGCTCTATTTATCTCTCTCTCTCTCTCTTACAAGCTCCTAGCCATTTACACGTCACGGCGTTGAGTGCAATCTGTGCCTTCTGTTCATTTGTTCTTTATTTTGGCGCGAAAATATATATGGCTTCTTGTGGCGGATCGCGTCCACAGAGAAAAGACGCCTGGAAAAACAATTGTCGGCGCCCCTCACCTACTCGAACCCTCGCCACCACAGAAGTTCACAAGTGTCTCAATATTCGACAGTGGCGATTCCCACCCGCTGTCATCAACTTTCTCGTTTTTCAAAATGCTTAAAATTCGTAGCCTCACACTTAGCAATCTCTATCTAAGTGTCTCAGAACCGTGCTCTCACTTATACGGATACAAAAGTAGCTCTTGCCTTTTATCTCTGCCTCTTTGTTACGAGTCGCACGTTTTAAAAGCAGCAGCAGTAACAACAGGAGGAGCAACTCGTTTAAAGTGAAGAGCGTGCAGTCGATAGAACGTCGTTCTCGCAATCAGTTCCAAGAGTGTGGCTTAGTATGCTGCTATTTGGTGATCGCCATGCCTCGTTGGCTGAAGACCCACGATCAATACAGATTGTGGTGTAGGCATGGCGAAAGAGCAGCGATGGTACGAATGCCCATGAGATCCAGAGATACACGTAAAACCGAAATGTGTCGTGTTCCTACGACTCGTGCTTGCGCTTAAAATCCGGTTAACACGCCCACCCATCAGGGTTTTATGTGGGCGAAAAGATAAGCTGCAGTCGAGAGCGAGTCACAACTGCCTGGGCATCGCGAAGAGAGCTAAGTTTCCGAAAACATACCAGAGATCTTGAAGAGCTTCTTGCAGCCCCAAGCCAAGAAAAATAATCCCACTCTCCTCGTGGTCTTTTCAAGTAGGCGAATTGGCTATAATCTTTTTTTTTTTGGTAACGGCAGAGGCGTAGATATCCTCGACATCAATGGGCGCATAGCCTTGTGGCTTCACTGGACTTACACGAGCGCATACAGAGACATAATCTCGTTAACATGGTTCACCGAGACTGACACGACTTCAATGGTGCTCACTTGTTTCAATAGCGCTGAGTGATGCATCTACGGCACAAGTTTGTCTCATCATATGCCCAGCTACTGAAGTTAGTCTTCTTTTGCACTAACAGCTTGCCGTGGAACAACAAAATACGGCACTGAGATCGTATATTCAAGGGGGATTGACGTGCTTCGCTGCAAAAGTACTGCAAGCGAAAGAAAAGGTAAAAAAAAAGAATACAGCTTTCCTACAAGGGTGAAGCAGTTGAAGTGATAGCCAAAATTTCGTTAAAATGTAAGGCTCTCGCATGACCTTACGAAACGGTGGAATACACCGGCTCCAGGGTGCGAAGCAGTTGTCATGCTGTCTGTCCTCTTAGTGCGGGCCGCTCGGTGACGTCAGTCGAGACACCGCGTGCGCCAACGTTAGCAA
This sequence comes from Rhipicephalus microplus, assembly GCF_043290135.1. Classification (NCBI taxonomy): domain Eukaryota; kingdom Metazoa; phylum Arthropoda; class Arachnida; order Ixodida; family Ixodidae; genus Rhipicephalus; species Rhipicephalus microplus. The sequence continues at coordinate 263,681,945 of NC_134700.1, read as the reverse complement.
CCATGCTCTTGCGATCGAAGTTCGCAGAAACTGCTCAAATGACAACCCTCCCATCGCACCCCTTCCGGCTTTCTTCATTGTCTTTCGCCCGGCTGAAGACGCGTGTCACGTTTACTCTCCGTTTGAGGACAAATCGTTGGCAGGACTGCAGTGTGATGCTGTCGCATGCACCCTCTGGGAGTGAGGTGATACGGTTTGTCGCATTATGTTCGTTATTCGGGAAAAAAGAGGGCTCCTTTGTGAGTGTATTCCAGCGGTTTTTAATAATCAGGTCATAATGTAAAATCGATGCATACCCAGATCCCACAGACTCCAAATTTATCTTATACGACCAGATAATGTAACGTCTTCGAAACCATCTGCATGGCAGTGGTCAACACTCCTGTTTCATATGTCCTATACCTTCTCTCTGTCGCGCTTCATCATTCGCACCGGCATTTTCCCTTTACCTTTTTCCACAATCTACTGGAAAACGAGCAGGGCTCACTCCCGTTGAGAGAGAGAGAGAGAGAGAAGACAGGAGACGCAGGTCGCTTAACCATACGCGCTTTCAGCTCGCTACCTTTCTCCGAGGGAATGGGATAAAAGGGCGACAAGAGAGACCGCGGAAGAAGAAGATCGATTGACAGAATCACGAGCGTGCTTGGCGGAGGACATCCAGTTCCAGGCGGTCACTCACATTTGTTGAGTTCAGGTGTTCAGTTACTTCAGTGGCACTTCAGTTGCCTTACGTGTTCTGTAAGCTTATGTCCAAGGTCCCAGAATCTTGCCAGTACAGAAATTAGACTGAAGTGCATTTGGTTCAAAAGCATCCAGAACGGACATCACTGAGCGCCATAGCGAGTGCAGCTGTGCAGAGTGTTTGATTGTCTGTTGAAATTATACATACAATACAATGGTTATAATGACTTTCCTGAAACCACTGTGTAATTACTGGTGCAATACAACTTGACAGCAAGAAGCGATACAAGAGCGATCGAAAGCCGATTCTGTCACGTATAAACTTCTGGTTAAATTTTTAGGAAAGAAAAAAAAACTTTCAGCAAGCAAATTTGCATGCGCGCCTGACATGAATAAAAACAAACAAAAGTTGTCAGCTTTTTCTATCAAATATAATGGTAAGACTGAGAGCATGCTTAAAGCCGTGCGAGTGCATGTCACTGTACCTTTCAGTGACATCAAATGACCGAACAGCCTAATAACTAACATAGAGCAAAATGATGCAATCTACGCATTGCGCTGCTGCTCCCATGATTAAATATTGCGGAAATTTTTCACGTCGAACACATAGTTGAACGTCCACGCGTAAACGCCGCTACTTTAATAGCGGTTCTACTGGCTCAAGAATTTCGAGAACTATTTTGGCCTTCATTCTCGTTACCCAACATTTTCTCGAACAAATAATTATTTTCCACAAGTTGTATCAGCCATATGGCTGTAGAAAACCCAGGATGAGTGACGCATTCTCAGCATTCCCATCCATGTCAGGCCTATGGGCTAAAGTCTTGCCTTGCAGCTGGGGCACGTTAGCAAGCGACACCAAAATAAAAAGTGTCCCGTCAGGCTGCGTGGCACTAATGGCTCCCATCTAACCCGGCGTCACGTTAACGTCAGTCTAGCGATAGCTACGCGTGAAGTAAGAACACAGGCAAAAAAGGCGAAGAACTATGCCCATCGGCTACATCAGCAAAACTTGCCTTCCTCTTGCCTTCCTCATTGCCTTTCTCCGTGCCAACATATAAGCGTTACAAACTGTCCGCGCTGTAAGTTTAAAGCGCCTAAGTGACGAAAGCAAAAAGCCCACTTGCAGTAAGTGGCTTCCGACTCGACTCCCGGCGTATTTCGTGGGCAAAAGAAGAAACATCAGCCCATAGTGAATCCCTCTTCCGTTCAGCTCGCGATAGGCCTGGTTGCAAATGCACAGCTGCTCTGCTTCTCTCGTTTCTTCGTGATAAAGCTCGCAGTTGCCTGCGGCAAAACATTTCCCTCGAGCTACTCTTCTTCTGGTTATTCACGCACTTTAAGAAGATAAGCAAGCTGTCGTCGCCAAGCCCTTCTACAAATAGAAATTTCAGCGTGTGAAGTACCTGCCAAAAGATTGCAAGTGCCGCTGAAATAGGGAATAGTCTCGTTAGTTCTGTTTTTTTTATTCTGCTGGGCATGCTTTTTTTTTTCGCGTTCCAGGAGCTGTCAGATCTTAAAGACGTCATTTTTTTTATTTTGCTTTCACTGTTTAGCTTTAGAAAAATTATTTCTGAAAAGCTCACTTCGATGAGCTTGGAAACTACAAGATTCACACAAAACTACAAGATTAATTTGTAGCGTGAAATCTTTAGCTCATCCTGCCATCTCAGTTTTTTTTTCACGATTAGGGAAATTAAATGCGAGGTTCGTCCCCCGTGTCATGCATTAGAGCTCTTGGAACCATCAAAGCCTTTGTCAAGGCATCTCCTTCTTGCGGGTCGCCTTTGTCGACACGCTATTTTTGTTCTGCATTACGGTTATGCTTCAGCGCTGATGAAACAGAAAAAGAAAACACAAGTTCTACCATTTCGCCATCATCTGCTCGTGATAAGAGACGTCCCAGAGTTTCTGCTGTAGTTATTGCACTTTTTGTAACTTTATATGCAAACCTCTGAATCGTATCATAACAACCTGTTCTGCTATAATAAAGGGGTAGCTCTATCCTAAACCTTGTAAGGGCTCACAATGGCGGAGGAGCGTCTACTCCTCCGCCTTTACACCAAAACACTGCTGTGCCCGGCAGTTTTTCAATATCTCGATCCTGTTTGTACAGGAAAATGCCCGCACTGTGCGGAGAAGTCTTCGGACATCTTTCACATGGTGTGGGCATGCCAGTCAACCCCTCGCCTCACCCCGAAACCGAACCCCACCCGGGAAAACTGGGAGGTGGCCCTGCTCGGCTGCTCCGACCTAGCGAGCCACAAGGCCCTGGTAAACCGATCCCGAGTCGCGCTTGATGCCAATGGGCTTCTGCAATGAGGAGCCCACCTTAACCTGTTTGTGAGGGGTGGCTCACACCACGCCACCTCCCACATACTCCCAGTATATAAATAAAATAAGTTCTCTCTCTCTCTCTACTTCTAGACAGATTTCTCGGCAATGTATTGAAGCCTACAAAACCAAACTGTGCAAATGATGTCTCTAAGAAATTCTGTCCCAGAATTGTGCCCGTATTTGTCTATTTGTCTACGAGACAAAGAAAAAAGAAACTGCTTTACTTTCTACGAAAGTCTCTTTGTGGCAAAATACAGTACACGCCAGTACACTATGTATATTTGTTTTAATTAACACACTATCATTTCTTATTTTCACACGTGAGAGAAGGTCGCACCTTTTACGCGAACCTCAAACACTAATGGAGTCTGAGTCTTCGGAGAATTTGTCTTTAATTCAGCATAGCGAGCAAAACTTGTTTCGTCTTGCGATTGTGATATCATACAACGTAAATTGAAAATCACCTAATTTAGCTGAGAATATTACTCTGCGATTCCATTCCAGCTCTAAAAAAGTGGCGTGAACGTTTTTAGAGCAGATCTCTTGTGCCTACTCGTTGGAAAATATTTGCCCTTCAAGTGTTTGGCTTGAGCTGAAGCTTCATAACAGTAGTGGTGTTATGATTACGCTAAAGGCTATAATACAACTTCGCTGACACCTGACAGTCAGGATTGTTATATAGCTTATATCACGGCACATAGCTTAACCTGTTTTGTGTATACCGCTATAGTTTTAAACCTTTCTTTTTTTGAATCCTCCAGTATAAAGCTCTCGCTAGGCATCAAATGTTATTGCTCTAATTGAGCGTATCAATTTTTACCTATTATTGTGAATAGTTGAAAGCCTCTGTATTACCATAAGCACTCCCTTAATAAAGAGTTGCACCAGGCTACATAAAATATCATAATACTTTTGGCCATTTCTAGTTCCGACACGTACAAATATCTAACTTTGGTGATATACATCGACTAAAACTTGAAAAAAAAACATCGCGATGGCTGATTAGGCACGTTCGTATTAGTAGATAAACTACTGCCTGCTAGACTTGCTTGAATGGCGGAAAGTGGTAAAGAAAAACAAGAGCCTTTCTTTTCTGTCTCTTTGGTGGATCGTATCATTCCGCTAAAGGTTCATTAAGAATGTGATCTTCCTCTTACTTCTAGTTGGCCTCTTCCTATTGCTAGGTCTCCTTCCGAGTGCTTGCGCAGCGCACTAATACTGCTCTCTCCTGAACAGTTAAGAGAATGTCGACCTTGAACTGTCAGTTTTCCAGGATATGGACAAGCATCGTTTGCTCTATAAAAAGGAATAATGCCCTGGGCGAGCAGCCATCCTCTTTTGGGGTTACTATCGCGTTGTTTGGTCTTGTTCTCACTCTAATGGGCTCAGTCTGCTCCGTCCTTGCGCCCAGACGTGGCGACTTAGTTTGTGAGATCCCTGTTGCTTGAACGTATGCGTATATGCCATAATTCGAGTTAGGTTTGTTACTCGTCGGCATCATTTGTTGGTTTTTAACGCGACAGCGCAAAAAAGCTCGTCTCACCGGAATTCCGGCGTCACCGTCGTTGGTTATCAACGAAAAGTTACTTTATGTGTGACCAAAAATCGAGAATGATGCAAATAAAATAAATAAAAATACTGGGACAGAGTGGGGATCGAACCCGGGTCGTTTGCGTGGCAAGAAAATGCTCTACTGCACGGTCACGCGTTTTTTTTTATTCTCTCTTACATTGTATTTAATACAAATGCGGTTTACGTATATACATAGCGTGCAACATGCAAAAGGCCGCTTCGACAAGTGTACAATCAACATTACAAAGCAAATACCAAACAACACAATGTCTAAAGGGGTATTTGAGCAGCACACTTCACGAACTTTGTATACCAGTCCGGCTGCATGAAACTGCAGTTGATCACAAAAATTTTAAGCTGCACAGTCAAGGTGCATCGCAAAGACACCATTGGTTCTGCATGCCTGTCTAACATGCGAGTTTTTTATAAACCATGCGTGCCCGTTCACAACAGCATGTCAACTAATATATCATTGCAATTTGGTTTGTGAATACAATGAAAATAACTTCTGCTTGAAAATGCAGTGAAAGTAACTGTGATGCCTTATCAAACGCTCGCGTCACGTATACTTCCTTCACAATGCAACATGAAATGTTGCAGCAATAATGTAAGGACTCGCTCTCTGGATTTCGTGCCGACCGGTTGTGCCCCCGCGATCTCCGACGGCAGCGCAGCTCTGGCCGACTAAGCTCGCCCTACGTCCTCTCCTGACGCCGACAAGAGCTCTCGCCGAGTGGTGCCCCGTCCTCGGACTCCTGCGACCGTGTCCATCTTTCCTATCTCCTCTCTACTTCTGTCGTTTTGTGTCGTTTGCTGTCCCTGCGCCTCGCTCTCTCCTTCCTCTTTCTCTGTGTATTTACATTTTAATTTTATCTTTTTAATCCCTCCTTAACCCCCACCCCTCGTGAGCTACTGTTGAGGTGTCCTCCCCCTGAGTTACGGGGCTCACTTTTCACTTCTTTTGATTTAAAATCGCTCACACTCACAATAATGCTTCGTACAAGCACCCATTTCCAGCGGGCGTCAGAACATGTGATTATCATAAAGACTTCGTGGTTTAAAGCCTGTCACCCGCTATGCAAAAGGCACACACGCTATTCCGCCTATTCTCTTAAGGTCACGTAGTGGGTGCAAGTTCGAAAAGGTTTCATGCACTAAGCGTTTTAAGCACGCATTATGAATAGGACATCGCTGTCGCGCACAACTCTTAAAGGCGGGGCTTTAAGGTCCTCCAATTTTTACAGCGGCCTCATTGACGTGCTCCGTATATGTATTATATATCCAATACTCGGTGTGGTTCAACATAAAAACGAACACAATGAATATAAGAATTAGACTTTCCGCGTAAGCCGATGTAGGAAGCGGAGTGAACAAACTACCTCCTGGCTTTACAACCGGGAAGAACGAATTCTCACGCCAATATACGTATTGCCTGGATGGCACGAAAACAGTGCGAGTTCCTGTCAAGTCTTTTGTAGGTTTATTGAACAGATTTCTCGAAACGCTACACAGATGCTGATTATTCGCTCCCAACCAATGACGCTCACGCCAACGCCGAAATTTCTGAGAAACAAACTTTTCAATGCTATCACGTTGAACGCTACAGACGGCCACGCGCACTCCTTAGCTTAAATTTTTTTAGGTTTCATTTGTTGTGTATTACACGAAAGCCCATCATTACGCGTTCATGCAGTTCAAATTCATGCGAGGTTCACAATGCCTGTCTCAGTGTTAAACACAGGCTTTTTGACATGTTCGATAAAAATGGTATTGCAGATTCCGTCGTCCACAGTGAAAGTATGTAAGCATCAGCAAAGAAAATACTCGGCCCACGTGCAAACAGAGCCCCAAGCTCAGTGCCCGAGTTCAGAATGCCTTCAACGTATTCCGGCTTGTCAGCTCCTTCCCACCACTTCCGTGCAGCTGACGTCATTCGTCAAAACTCGCCCCTACTGACGGAGCTCTTTCACGCGTTTTATTTGCAACGCAGTAAATTGGTGCGATCCCACTGTGGAGAAAATAAGAGCTTCAAAAGGGCACTTTCAGCCGGTTCGAGCTGCAGAAGTTTGAAAAATACTACAATTATGTTTTGTTTTTCTTTGCACACATTGGGCTCTATGCCGGATCCACCAAGAGGGTATAGTTTCGCAAGCGCGTGCTTTTTTAATAGTATAAGAATCAAACTGATCACAGACACAAAACGAAATAAGCACGCACAAGACATTTTAAAGTGGAAGTCATGGCACTCTACGGGATATAGAAATATCCTGATGATAATTACTTTTAAGATAAAAATTATTGAGTAGACAATGCTCACATTGCATAGTTCATGACTATGACTTCTTTTTTTTTCTGTTCTACAGGGAATTTTTTTTTGTCTGGCCATGGCAGATCAAGGAAAAAAAAGAAAGTCGCATGACGGGCTTCATGCGGGAGACGTGCACAACTTCAGTATACTTGGGGTAACGGTGGTCTGCTAGGGCTATATATGGCGTCTCGCGATAACTGGTGGGTGAAGTCTCTTCGAGAACAGTGTACGGCCCGATAAACCGTAGCTGAAATTTGTCGCACAAACTAGGTGCGCGAATAGGCGTCAAGAGAAGCACTTTGTCGCCAGGTCGAAAAGACACAGCACGATGGGATTCATCGTAAACTAGCTTTCTCTTTTGCTACCTGGCTTCAGTATTCATTCGAGCACGTAGGCGACACTGGGTGAGTCGTGAAACGTATCACTCGGAAGCGGATGTATATGAATTCGCATTGCAAGTAAAAAAAAAAACGTACAGAAAGAAAGTATAGGGCAGCGTCCGAAAACTATATAGGTAAAACGGTGAGTAGCCTACTGTCGCCTGAATGGCCGTATCATAGGCAAAAGTAACGATTGGTTGAATCGCGCCCCAGTTCTTGTGGTCTGGTTGAATACAGGCGGTGATCATGTAGGCAAGGGGGCGGTAAAACCGCTCAGTCAGGCTGTCAGTCTGTACATGATAACTAGAGCTGGTCATGTGAGTTGTGCCGGAGGCGCGAAAAAGTTCATTCAATAGTTGTGAGTGGAAAGCTTTTCCATGGTTGCTGAACAAAACACGCGGAGCACCATGGCCTAGTATACTGGCTTGACGAATGAAATCTGCGAGTTCAGAAGTTGAACCAGTAGTGACAGATGCCGTCTCAGCGATATATCTATCGGTGCTATTAAAGCCGGAATCGCTGCATTTTTCTCATCTTTTGCAGGTGAACACAGTGTTCCTGGTAAACATCATCCGCATTCTGCTCACCAAGCTCCAGTCAAACACCTCCATCGAGACCATGCAACTCAGGTGAGTGTTTCGTTTCTTGCCTAAGCGAGCCATTCGAATAGGACCCTGCACTGCACCGACCACAACGCAGAACCAACTGCTTCTGTTTACCATTCTTTCGTAGTCGACGCAGGAACCATTCCACAACACAATGTAAAAAGGAAAAGCACCTGCGCCTAATATCGTAACGGGAAGATCATGTTTACTAGTAAGAGACAGAATAAACTCAGTGACTGGCAGTGTGGCACCGCGCTCGTGTGTTATAGTCCGGTCGGCAGGAACGTGTGAAATAGTAGCGCAGAGTAAAATGGAGTAAAAATGGAGAGAACCCAGCAGTAAACAATGGAGAGAACCCAGCTGTGTCGTGTTGAGAGCAATTGTAGGCGAATGTAACAAACGGTAACGTATAATGTCCCAGTCACAGTGGTCAGCGGAGAAATTTTGAGAGCATTCCGGTAAGAGTGTGGTTGAGGCGCTCCGTTAGACCATTCGTTTGAGGACAGTAAGCAATAGAAAACTTGTGTTTAGTGGCGCAGAAGCGGAGCATGTCATTGTATAGAAAGTAGCTCGCTCGGTTGGTAAGGAGCTGCCGAAGAGCGCCGTGGTGTAGGATGATGTTGTCCAGAAGAAAGTCGGCAACATCAGTGGTACGACTGGTTGGTAAGGCCCATGCGAATATGCGTGCAGCTGAAAAAAGAATTCGTTGCTATTAAAGTCAAGTCATGTAAGTATAGTGCGATCTAAGGCTATCTTTTGAAATGTTATGCTGACACTCGTTAAATATGCCATGTAATATCAATAGCAGTCCAGGTGCGAGATCATACATTGGCTGTTTGATGAAAAGATTGGTTGAGGGATAGATTAATTCAAGGATTTATTTTAACGCGTTAACGTATAGGCCACAATCGGGCAAATAGGTCTTCCCAGTGAAAGCGGTGGTAACCCAAGGCAAAATTCAGGAAGCTTTGCATTTCTAATAACTCCAACATTTTCCTCAATGGTCAAATGTTTACACCATCTGTATTATCTGAACTTTGTTCATTACAGCTTGAGTGTTCTAACAATTTCATTAAAACAGGCCCCAGAGGTTCTTATCGTGTGTATTATCCAATCCCTTCCGCTTTTGTTTTATTTTATGCCATCCTTCTTTTGTGTGCGCGATTCATTCTAATCTAAACGCTGAATTTCAAAAAACAAGAACTTGATTCATTTTTTAACATGATGCACTGTGACGACCGCTCAGCAATACTCATCAGGAACGTTAGAGCTAAAGCTACACTCCTCCTGGTACAAATGCAAAAAAAAAGTCTGATTTCGTGAATGTGAACCCCTGGCTAATCTAAAGTCATTCTGGGCGTCTTTGAGCTGCGTCAGTGACACAGAAACCTATTCACACATATGGTGCAATGGTACTCGCTTATTATACTGTCCCTGCATATGCTATACAGGGACACTATCAAACTGTACAAACTATATATGCTATGCTGGATATGTTATGTATATACAGTTCAGCTGATGAGTTTGCATTTACGTTTATGCAGCGTATCGAAGCGCATCGATTCCGGGCTTCGGGGAAATGCCAGTCACACTGATGAAAAAAATGCCCCCACTTCCCCGAAGGAAATTGTGCGGAAATGCGAATGCATTTCTTGCGCCGAGAGAGGGTATACTATTACCGTCAGATGTTCGCCTTCACGGATTTCTGCCAGCGCCTTGAGGGGCGCCCAGCCAGCGAATGGTTGAGAGTGAAGAGCGAGCAGACGAGAGAGTGAGGTTCCAGCGTTCTCGGCTCGTTGGGGTTTCACAGCGGCGTCTCGAGGACACATTTTCTGACGTTATTGAGAGGCGCCCAGCCAGCGAACGGGAAAGTGGGACACAGGTAGGAAAGAGAGCGAACGGCGAGAGAAGCAGCGGTGAAGCACAGCGCCTACCCTCTCATACTCTCTCTCGCACCACATGTTCCGGTTGCTAGGGGCGAGGATAAGCACGTGCGCCCGCAGCTGTTGCAATGGGAGAGGGAGTGAGAGCGGAGATATAACACCCGCCGGTGCACGGACCCTACTGCAGACAACGCTGGATGCCTGACATAGCCCGACTAAGAAATGCATTTGCATTTAAAATTGCTTTCTCATGCGTGTCCGCAAGCTGGATCAAAGTGCAGCTGCGCGTGAGACATACTGAAGCTCAACGTCGGAGGCTTGCCGACAGGAGGCCATAGTTCGGGAGCGCAAAGCGGAAACACATCGCCCCTGAGGCAACTCGTCTTACTTTGTCAAGTATTCCAGTTCAAAAGAGTAGTTAGCTGGGCCTTCTCGTACGGAACCATGGTATTAAGCCGCGCGAAAAACTAGACACACGCAGGAAGGTATTCCAGTTCATTGGTATAGAATTCATTGCTTCACCATGCCGGTGACACATCGTATTTTTCAAACAATAGCTTGCATGAAGCTTCGTAGAGCTTTCATGATTAGTTTTATACAAGAATGTTCGTGACAGACCCGCTAGGCCTCGATTCTTCGCGCCAATGACTTGCAGCGTAGAACGCGATCGAAAGTGAAACTGGAGGACTCACGTAAGTACAAATGAAGAAACAAGAGACAGCGTCACTTCCGCACGTGTGCTCTATTCGCCACTCTTGCAACAAAACATGCGGGTGATTAACGACGTATACGATGAGCTGCCACTTGAAGGGGCCCATAAAAACAATACGTAAGAATGCAATGTGCCTGTGAGAACCACACAGCACAAGCTGTGTGCTTCTAGTTGATAGTTTCCATGATCTAAATAATGCGTGCTTAAGAATCAGTACAGAATAACTGAAACAAAAAAGAGAGCGCGATCAAGTCTACTCCTGTCACAGACACCTGTTTCCAGCCGAACGTCTGGAAAACATCCCATTAGCAGATCTCTAGCAGCGTTTCTCCGAGTTGCAGCTTTTATACGTAGTAAGGAAGCCCTTCACTTGCACAGCAAGACTGTGGTGGCGACGTGCTCGAGTGAATAAGTGGGAGCTTTGTATGTTTAGATGTTTACCCTTATGTTTACGCATTCAAGTATATACGCACCGAGTTTTCAAGTGAGCTCATTGGACGAGCATTGGAACGACAGAATGTATTACTTGTTGCAATTCAGGGCAAAGCATTAGGCTTTTAACTTTGTATGAAGATCTCACTAGATTGGTTCCTGTATTGACGGCTTTTAGTGGAGTAGGGGATAATGGGAAGATTAAAGTTAGGAAAGTCTATAGTTAGATCAAGACCTGTAAAACCACGCTCTTTCAAAATGTGGTTAGTTATCTGCAACTTCAGACTACAATACTATATGTCACTAGTATGCGGGTATGTGTTTCAGGTGATTGGTACCCAGTATCTACCCAGGGACTACAAGAACACACGTGGGCAATTTTGCTGAGTGATGAAATTTTTCAGGGGCGAGCTCCTTATGGCATAGCTTGTGCATCCCCGAAGTGCGTAACCTGCGGCCCATACCCACATACCAGTGGCACATACCCGCCCTCAAGCACATATCTGCATGCATGTCCACATGCTACGAAAAACGTTTCACAGTGTCGTTATCACGCTCTCGGTGTTAAAGCGCTGACAGCAGAAATGTGCTGTTAAAGCGCTGACAGCAGAAATACTCTCGCTTAGTCCTTGTATCGTGCGCTGGATTGCGGTACTTGTATATGATGCATATATATTAGAAAGAAGCGAGATGGCGGTACTTGAAGTGTCCACTAGATGGATGAACAGATATACAGACAGACAGATATACAGATGCACGGGCGCAAGGACGAACGCACGGACGGAAGCTTGGATGGATTGATGGATGGTTTGCCCCACTCATCATCATTAATTCCGTGGTTATGCTGTAATTGTTTTTAAAAAGTCATAACCATTAAGGTTTATTAGTCTGCAATATGAAGCACTTCTATTTAGGCATCTGTGAGCCTTATAACGTGAGTCGTCTGTCTTGTTCATTTTTCACAATTAAAAATTTTATTGAAGTATGGCTTGTGCGAACACTCCTAACTGTAAGTGTCGCTCCCTGAAAAAAAAAATTATTGTAGGGACAAAAAAAAGTATTCGTCAGTGCACTGAACTAAAACAAATTAGATCTGATGTATAATGAAGGCATGGTAATTAAATAACCAATTAAGTATGCACTCGCACTCGGGGCACATTCGTATACCAGGCATTCAATTCCAAATCCATTTTTTTTTTTCGTAGAAGCTTCATTGCCTTCTCAGACTTCTGCAGACAGGATCCTATCTCAGCCCGGCTTCATTGCATAAATTTTATCCCGACATTTATCCCGATAACTCCTGCAAGCACTGCAACAAATTCGCCAGCCTAGACCCTATTCTCGGGCGTTTGCCCTCGTTACGAGGCACGGTCCAGACCAATGAAGGCGATTGGCTATCCGCTATCAAAAGCCCCGTGTTGGGGATCCACTGTGGGCTGTGCAGAGGGCCCACGATGCGGTGGTCAGACTTGGCCTGACTTTCCCAACGTGTGAATGGCTCGCTGGGCTTTGAGTCATGTACCTCTGGACTTACAATAGTTTCTCATTCATCCATCCATAGCAGCTTCGTGAATTATGATCGCTCACTCATAGTTAGCATTTGGCTTCTGCCGTTGTTGCAGTGATGTGTTATTTTTCGTTGTATTTAATTATTAGTAAACTTTCCTCGGATGTATGCACTTATGGTAAGAGTGCGAGCGGTATCACTTTTCGAAATGTCATATGAGCATCACTAGGTTAATTACCTACTTCGGTTTTTTTCCCACTCACCTTTTTTACTAACCACGACATTGTAATCTGTTTCTCAGACGATGTTTTGCACCTTGCTCTCGCTATTTCAGACTGTGTTGTTTCTGACAATATAACCCCTCGCTTGAAAGCAGCAGCCATAACTTTATTTTCAATGCGGCAAAGTTACCGAGACAAAAATATTAGGTAGAGCTGTTTGATTCGTACGTATGGGGCTAATAAACTAATTGCGGAAGGGAAGGTGACTTGCGTTGAAACCTCCTCAAAACTGTGGAAGGATGGGGGGAGGAGACACTGGCATACACACAGTACTCATTCAATGAGTGAATTTTGTTGCCTCCTTAATTCTTGTTCACCCGTATGCGCTTCACTACAACGAGTCTGTATACGGCCAGCAGGAAACGAAGTGTTGCATCGCGTGTATACGAAGAAACTTCACCGAAACCGCCATACTAGCATACGATACCTCGAAGGTTGTTCACGCTTGCACCAGTGTCCCTTCAAGTTTTGACAGCATATAGAGCTATAGACTATCATACTCGTTGCAACATGAATCACAACCCGGTAAAATATTTTCGGTGTCTGTATTATCCTTAAGCTAACTACACCAAACGAAAAGTTTTGAAACGAGCATCACCTAATTGTACGAGTGCTCAGGTTGTGAATTTTGTATGGGTTTCTCTTTCACTCTCTCTTTCCTTTCTTTTTTTCTTTTTGCGTAGGTAGGAGCATAACACAAGCAAGCTTTCAAACAACATGACAGCAACCAGTGTAAGCATTTCACGTAGCTTGTTCGAGAAGGAGGAGAAAGGAATGGCAGAAGCTTGTGGAGGAGGTAAATTTTGGGGGGTATATGAGAGGCCTATACACTACATATCAGAGGCTTAAAGCAAGAGAATTAATCAAAAGTGCAAACGTTAACACTGGTGGGCCGAAGCTATTAGGTACTAATTGCTGCTGCCATCGATTCATTCCTATATACAATTTCGCACGTGTCTGCAACATCTGTTTTCAAACTGATGCTTACTATTATGTTTCTCTTGTTTTATTCTTTTATTTGTTCGGGTTTTTTTGTTTTTGGGTTCAGTACTACTATCTTGTTGATGGTAATGCTGTCTCTAATGCAGCCTATACATTCCTGTCTTTTTTTTTCATATATATGAACAAACAAAATACCTTTCGCTTCTCGTGGTTTTCACATTCATGCAGATCAGCTGAACAACGTTGAGATACCTTTTCCCGCACATTATTTTGTTTTGTATGGCGTGAAAAAAAATGTCTGTCATCCTAACTTCTACCGAGACGTAGGTGTAGCGGCAAGCGTTTCTTTCGCATCAATGTAGATATATTTCTTTGCAGCGTGGGTATCGAATCACACGATTATTTTACGGAGTCCAGAGAAATCGGAGTTGAGATTTTGCTGCATTGATGTGGTCTTAAAGATATTGACTGGGGCAGCATCAGTTTCCAGTTCTCTGTAGCGATTTACAGCAGAAGCGTCGTTTATCCTGAAATTTGTTGAGTGTCGTCTTCGCCGACCACTGAGGCAAATTCATGCGATGCCAGACCATAAGTTCTTGCAGAGTTTTATTTTCAAAAGCTCGTTGTCTGAACTATAGAGAACATCACCAAGGCATCGTGTTTGTGTGCTGTACTGCCGGACGTAGAACAGAAGATATGCGACCGCTCCTTCATCACCGCAGTGTGCTAAGGCAGTGGTGTCACCCACACCTATGCGCAGTGCATATGCAGGGGTAAACTCGGCGACCAACCATCACATATACAGAACGGTAGCGTAAACGAGGTGGTGTCTTGGTGTATGTCGGAGGCTGAACGTTGGATCAAAGGAAATGAAAGCGTTAATGCGTGAAATATGGCTTGTTTCAGATTGATGCGGTGGATTGGAAAGCAATCATGTCGACTATGTCATCTTCCAGAAATAACGTTGCACAATATGGCTGACTTTACGTCAAACGACTCTAATTAGAACGCTGTTGTGTTTCCGTCTGTGACTGACTTTCCTTTCATATCCTCTTATTTGACATTCATTTCTCTCTACTCTAATGCTAATCTCCTATTTCCCCACCCCAGTGCAACATAGCGGGTAATAGCATTTGGTTAACCAGCCTGTCTTCATCTATGCGCAGGCTGTGAGTAGATTGTTAGTGCATCCGCTTATACTGCAGGAAGGTGTCCAAGGCTACAGCCCTGCTGTTCCCTCTCTTGGGCATCACGCACCTTTTCTTCTGCATCAACCCTCGGGATGATGCCCATTTTGAAAGCGCCTACGTCATCTGCAACGCCCTGCTCCAATCGTCCCAGGTAACATTCTTCGCCCTCATTCATTCACTCCCCACTCACTCTCGGTCGATTCTTTCTCGATTATACGGCGATGCAACTTGGTTAGTTGTCAAGGTCGAGGATGTTCGCCAGACAGTTGCGTGCGAATACTGTATATGTCCTGACTATTGAGAGCTTCACTTTCGTTTCTCAAGACTACTTTAACTTCACCTCATTTCTTCGTAACAATCGCTGCTATTAGCACTCCTACCAAATGCGATAACGACACGGGGGGAGTTTTCTCATAGCATTTTGAAATTAACGTGAACCATTTGTTTTTGGGCCCATATTCACCTTAAATTTAGCAAGATAATGCGATGGTGAGCTGCGGAGCTATTTAGCTTAATTACGTTGCGTGCCATGCATACGTGTCATGTTTGCTTAGAAGCGTACTTACGCGAAAACTGCACGAGAAATGAAGTTATCACCAGAAACTCTGAGCCATGCGTTAAGTTAATAAAGAGAAAATTTAAACAAGAACGCTCTTTAAAGGGAAACGTCCGATTACATAACATGCCCGTGTCGAATCACTTTATCATAAAGTTTTACTTCTGGCTTTCCTGCATGACCTCTTAGATGTCCTAATCTTGCGCTAAAGGATTACCAATTGTTACGGTACCCGTTTTTCTTTAGCGCGACCTAAAGCTTACTGTTCAGTGCACGTCTAATCACCAAATGTTAACGCGAAAAACGCCATTAGGCATTTAAAATGAAAAATGTTCGACCTGCAGTGACCACGAAGTCGTACACGCGCTGCAAGCAGTGCGATGTGAATGCAATAATGACTTGTGTTTGTGCTCGCGCATGCGCCGTGGCAGGACGTGCTTCCTTATTTGCCACAAGGGCCGCACGAGGGCAGTTTCTTATTTACTTATATCTTTTATTCGGTTTTCGGACACAAAGACTGTCTGGAATGCTCAGTGCAAGCTGCGCCTCGTTGTTCTAGAAGGTTCACGATTATAGGAGATAGTCTGTTAAGATCACGCCCACTTCGCGGACATTACATATTATTTTGGAACCTACGCTGCTACTAGCGATAACGCTATAATGTTCGACGCCACGCGTACAAATGCCGACGCGCTTCACCGATTGTCAATTGATCGACGGCCGACGCTCTGCTCGCCGCTATCAGTGACCGTTTCTTGCTGTAATCTGACTTTCTTTTTACGTGACCCGAAGTTCAGCCCAAATAAGCACTTTAATATTCGACTTGTAGTCTGCTCCCCTTGTCCACGTCACGATCCCGTGGCAATATAAATCATACTTGAAATGCGATGATTAAAACTGCCTAATTCATTATCTTTTCATTTACACCAGGGTCTAATCACACGTTTTGACCTGCAGTTGTGATTCCCTTCAACAACCTCATATGTCTATAGATCCCAAGAGATGGAAAAGGTGCAATAGGGGAGACGGAAATTAAAGGGGGCCAATAGGGTTAAGTAGTCTGAAGGTACAACATAATAGCAACGAGCAAAAGAGCGGGTTGATAGGCTGAACAGGGAAGAGGTCTTTGCCTGCTGTGGGCGTAGTCAGGAGGAGGAAGATGATGACGATGATGATGATGACGATGATGATGATCATACGCCTAGCACAGTAAGTTAAGCGAGGTCTAGATGCGCCGCATTAACACCGTTTTAACTGCATTGACTTCAGCTACACGCATGGCACGTGAATCCTTCCTTCAGAAGTAATCAAATGACATTCCACACTCCTGGTGCTCTTTTTAGCCCCTGCAGATGGTAATTGCACGCACGCACGTTACACACATACACACGCTCAAAAGCCATCTGGATGGCTGAAAGCTCGCCACGCGAATATTCGAAGGAAGCTTTAGAAAACGTGACGAAGCATGGAGTCCAGTCGGGTAAACAAGCTTCTTCCGGCCTTTTAGGGCCATCATGCTGGACCCCTGTAAAAGCTGAGCAAACAGCTCGTGAATAGCGTAATTTGTTTCATAGGTGTAGGCATTAGCCGTCGCACAAGGGATATTCACCAGAAAAGCGCATCGTCCCGGCTTCAGATGAATCGGCAAAACGTAGCAGTCTCACCTGAATTACTAAGCAGGCAGTGGCCTTAAAGCTCGATTCCTGCCACCATTAAACCCCAGCTTCATGTCTTTGGGGCACAGAAGTTCCCTCTCTCTTTTTTGTGTGTGTATCTTGGAAACAAAAAAGTGGCGCCGTATCTGCACGTTACACAGCAAATATCGTCTTGCGTGTGGAGAAATAGTCTTGTGTGTGGAGAGATTGAGCAAAACGTTTATTTGATGTTCTGCGCAAGAAAATCGTTGAATAGTATTCTGGAGGCGCTGCGTTAG
Source organism: Rhipicephalus microplus (assembly GCF_043290135.1). Classification (NCBI taxonomy): domain Eukaryota; kingdom Metazoa; phylum Arthropoda; class Arachnida; order Ixodida; family Ixodidae; genus Rhipicephalus; species Rhipicephalus microplus. Next base: position 263,664,626 of record NC_134700.1, on the reverse strand, counting down.
AGTGCCTCGAGCGTGCAGCGGAGGCGAACGAGCGCATCAAGTCACGTCAGACATGAGACATAAGCGCTATCTGACAGTTATCTTGGAAAACGAAGCGTGCGACTCTAAGACGGGTGCGCCCGTCTCAGAGGTGGTAAGGTGTAGAACACAAGGCGACGGGTAGGTGCCACCACCGTGTCGTCTTAGCAAAGCGTTGGAAACACTTACCTTTTCGTGCAAGCGTTGCCTGGTGAGTGCAACGTGATAAACGCTATGGTCTTTATAATTACTTATGTATGTTTTTTTCTAGTAAGAGGCAGATATACAGAATATTCAAGCATTGTTATGGTGCCTCATATATGCACAATAATTGCTTTTTAATTGACAATCAAACAAGTATGAACGCTGAATCTTGAGCAATATTGGTGGGTTCTGCGGATGGGTTTGACCATTCGGAGTATCGTTTGGCCACTTTGGTACCGTTTAAAGTACCGCTAGAAGCAGACAAACAGACAAACGTACAGACATACAGACCAAAAGCCTTGCGTCGGAGGTCCCCAAGAAAGGCTATCGTCTTTTAAAAAAGAATAAACGTGTGGTTCCAGGCACCTCAAAACAGCTTAGAGAATCCCATTCGACCCTGTATGGTTCCATTAGAGTTGCGCTTCCTTGTTACAGGAAGTTTAGTTCGGACGTGAGAGAGTGGGTACGCATCCAACGCTCCTGCACGCTCGATCCGTCGGGATATGTCAATTAAATTTAAGCTATAAATACCTGAAATTTCGTGCAAAACTTGCGATTCAAAACACCACCAAGCCAGCGCCTAATTCGCAGCACTGTCACAGCGAAAGCTAGAAGAGCGGTCTTTCAGAGCGTTCTTTTAACACTCTTTGGGTAGCTGCTACAAACAAGCACACTTGCTGGGTACCCACTACGCCATTAACCGTGTATTAAGCAGGAATTTACTACGCCATCTTTCGCCATTCTTCGTGGTACCCGCTGCACACTCTCAAGAAACAAGTGCAAAATCGTTGTGCTGTGGCTGACGACGATAAACAACTACGCCAGAAGCTTTTGTAATCACCACAATCCCTCACGGCTGGTATGCGCCACCGCTCATACGTGAACTTTTTTAGAGGGTTGGATCATTCGATGACCCACTCGTTGCGCAATTCGCATTATGTGGCATGTGCATCTGGTTGTTCCTTTGCTGTTTTAAAACGCTTTATTACTCATAATAATGCGATTCTTTTCCCGACGTCAAGTCTGCCTATAGGGTCAATTTGGCTCAGTGGCAACGGGGCTCAGTGGTAGAGTACTGGGCTGGCACGCAGTGGAACCGGGTTCGAATCCCATTGTGTCCTAAGTAATGTTGATTTTCTTGCTTCGTGCGAGTGTGGTTACGGACACCGGCGGCGGCGGACGGCGCGCACGTGACCCGTGTTGTGATCTCATATTTCGCTGTTAAAATGAGAGTGTCATTAATTTTCAAGGACTACAACTGCCATAATGCCAATAATAAGGAAGTGAGTTAGCGAGTTCCTTCTAATTTATTACTTTAATGTCTCTTTTACTCCGGCCAAGTCTTTCTGCTTCCAGGTGGGAAGCAGTTCATGTGCGATAAAGGCAGGAAGTAACCATCATTGCATTTTTATTGTCTAAAAATTGCACGCCCTGCATTCGGATATTTGCTCTTTTAGATGATTTCCCTCTTTCATTTATTGTCAGGCCGAACTAAATATAAGGCGCAATCGCGCTTACAAATTCTTTTTTTCTTGATTTTCTTCACTATGTCACGACCGTGGCATGTTCAGACCACTCGATCCGCAGCACGAGTTGTTTCTCATTAAGTCCCATAAGCGACAGCTCAGACCAGGCATCTGTGGCCACATAATCTGCCCTTCCTCGCCGCACAACACATGTGCAATGTTCCTTTCTGCCACCCTGTTCTGTAATGAAACCGCGAAGGCCCGTAATAATGTGTATCAATTTCCCTTCATTAGGAATCAGCCGGAGCACACCAGATAACATGGGTTACTGAACAAAAGTTTTTAACGTGCGCTAAATACGCATACCACACGAGCTACACACAGACACACACACACACACACACACACGCGCGAACGAACGAATGAACGAATGAACGCACGCACTATGTCACACAGAACAGAATCGCAGTTTGGGGATGAAAGCCGATTTACACACACACAACACACACACGCGCATGCACACACGTACACACACACACACACACACACACACACACAATGTCGCGCACAGAAAAGAATGGCAGTTTTGGGGTGAAAGCCGATTGCCGCCGCTCATGCGGGTCAGATGAAGATGATGTGAAACGGCAACCTCGACTCGGAACGAGATTGGCTCCCGCGGCTGCGGTCACATCTGTTCACATACCCTTTGTTTACCACGCGGGATCTGGATTTGGTGCACATAGATTACGAAGCGAATCGAGAATGCGGGAGACGCATGATGCGGCCGGCTCATCCGCATCAAAGCCGCATGCGATCGCATTCACGTTCGCAGCTGGGGTGCGCATTGCTTATGCAAATAGTCCCGCTGGTTACGAAACGAGATCTGTGTAAAGCTATGCGCCACGTGAGTTCATCGTCCTGAGCACACAATACATGCGACCGTTCGCACGTAAACCCACGCGTTGTCTATACGCGTCGCGTTTCGCTGACGGGTTGAAATTAATTTTTCGGTGGTTTGCGAATGTAGAAACGGTTGATAAATGCATTTATTTTTTCGCATCATTACATACGTGTGGCGTGTCCCCGTGCCGTTAACATACGTACTTGCCGGACTCACAAAATTTATTCTCCTCTTATGAATAATGTTGACCGTAAAGTAATGATGTTTATTAGCCGGGTTACATCTAATGACACGTCACACATCCCAGATGGCTAACGATAGCGTTTTCTGATTCTTTATAGCGTGAAAACTTTCTGCAGATGCAGGCAGAACAGTGTCGATATTGAACAAACACCAATTACGCTCTTGCCAATCGATTTGTCTTCTAGTTTAGATTGACAAACGTTTTAAACTGGTTTGTCGACGTGCTCGCCGAAAACTGTTGACTCACGTAAGACAAATAAGATGACGTGACTCAAGCTCATGAGATTGTCTAGAAACTCGGGCTTGCTGCAGTTAACAAAGTTGCCGCAATATGTTGACAAACTCAACGATCAAACCCTGGTCGCGTAGAGTGCCCGTGAACAGGCCGCCAAGCTCCGCTTGGTGGTCCCTATAAGTGGTAGTATCCGGGTAGCGCGGGATCTCCCTAGCGTCTTTTCTGAACCAAAATAAAGTCATCAAACGTTGACGCCTTCAAAAAAATCCATCTTGCCATCCATCATCTTACACTGACGCCGTTGTATAACCATAGGTGGATTAACTGGCTAATATGTTGTGCGCAAGTGAGCCAGCATTGGCGCACAAGAATCGGCTATTATTGTCACACCTAGCTTACAATCTCAGCACTTGAGAGAGAGAGAGATATATATATATAAAGATGAAAGGAAAGGCAGGAAGGGTAACCAGACGCACATCCAGTTTGCTACCCTGCACTGGGGAAGGGTGAAGGGAAGAAAAGAGTTTGTGGAGAGATGAGAAGGTACACACAATCACGAGCACACTCGGGGGAGCACACACAGTCTACAGGCGGTCGCTCAGGTTTGTTGACATTAAGTAAAGTAGGAGTGCTTTAGTCGCTTTCTGCGCAACTGAGGCAGATGCCCAAGGTCCTAGAATCTTCTGCACACAAAATGGTGTGGAATCAAGTTGATTCAAAACCATCCGGAGCTGGCATCGCTGTGTGTCGTAGCAAGCGCAGCTGCACAGGACGTGTTCAATGGTCTCTTCAGCTCCGCAGTAGTCGCATGCAGAAGTGTCTGCCATACCAATGCGAAAGGAGTACACTTTTGTGAATGCAACACCCAACCAAAGGCGGCATAACAGTGTCGCATCGGAGCGGGAAAGTTGTGGTGGTAGCTTTATCTTAAGCGAAGGATCCAGTTCATAAAATTGACGCCTTTGGAAGCTGGTAGACGACCAGAACGTGCGTGTAAGATCTCGAGCCAGCAGGTAAAGTTGTCTTGCTGCATCATTCTTTGATAGAGGAATCGGGACCACACGGGTTCCTTCATGGGCTGAGCGGGCTGCATCACTTGAAACAGCACTTGAAAACAACAGCAAACACATGTAGGTGCCCAAACTCTCATTAAGTATTAGTCATCAATTAAGGTTCGCTGCTGTACATTTGCAAGACTGTTCTCCTATAGGGCAATCAGTGGCCGTATTTCGCAATGTCACCTCATTTCTTGTGTTGGGGTGTGTGATGGGAAGAAAGGGGTTGTTTGCCATAGACAGGCGCAATGGCATGATCCCAAATATACATAGGGTTAGCCATTAAACGGTAGCAATCATTAAAAGCAAGTGAATATGTATAAAATAATCAAGCAATAGTACGGCCGCTGGTGTTTAGGCACTTCACGCTGAGCACTTGCACAACCGAGCACTTGAGAGAGAGAGAGAGAGATAAAGATGAAAGGAAAGGCAGGAAGGGTAACCAGACGCCCATCCGGTTTGCTACCCTGCACTGGGGAAGGGATGAAGGGAAGAAAAGAGTTTGTGGAGAGATGAGAAGGTACACACAATCACGAGCACACTCGGGGGAGCACACGCAGTCTACAGGCGGTCGCTCAGGTTTGTTGACTTTAAGTAAAGACCTAACGCTTTCGCTACATTGAAGCACATCTTGATAAAGTCTTTCTTTATTGCCAAGAGAATGTTTAGGACTGCATACAACTGCTGCGGAGGTATTGAAGATAGATTGCGGATGACCTTAACGTACTTCATAGCTAGGCTAAAACGTAACAATAACATTATTATTATTATTATTATTATTATTATTATTATTATTATTATTATTATTATTATTATTATTATTATTATTATTATTATTATTATTTCGAAAAGCACGAAAACAGGTTGCTTACTTCACTGACAACTTCTAAAACTTGTGATCGTTAACGGTGTATTTATAAGCGCTTACGCTATTGCAGCATCGTTTTATTTGCAGCTGCGTTACCAGAGTTCAGCACGGGTTTGATTATCGCAAGCTCGAACCATTACTAAGAGGACAATAAGATCGAGAAATTGTAGTCAATGTGCGCGCTATTATTATTAAAATTTTCTTAGGCTTTTACCAAACACCACCATATCAATATGAGCCACGCCGTAGAGAATGGCTCCGGTAATTTTGACCCCCTGGTGTTCTTGACCATTCAGCTATTAATCTATAGCTGCGGGTGCCTCTAGCATTCTCTACCCCCTTGAAAATACCACCGCTGCGATCAAACTCGCGTCCTTCGAGTCAGCAGCCAAGCACTGCAGCCACTGGCGTCACCACTGCTGCCGAAAGCGCGTTTTATTGCTAAGGCTTTCAGCACGAAAGTGCTTTATGCCGGGGTTTACCACGGCTCCGATGACGTACTTTCGTCACGGAAGTGGCGTTAAAAATTATATACTAAAAGATTGTACAGCCGTGGCCACGTCTATGTGGATCGCTCGAGAGGCCGGTTTTCGCTCTGCAGGCCGTAACCTTGAGGCAGTTTCGGGCTCTGAAGTGGTGTATCAGGAGCATGCACGGCCCAGTTGTCAGGCTGACCACGTCACAGTCTGATACTGCCCCAAGGTTTCGCCCCGCAGAGCAAAAACCAGCTGTTCGCGTGCTCTACACAGACGTGGCCGCGGCTGTACAAATAAAATCCCGAAGGCAAGCGTCTGCCGCGCGCAATCGGACCAGCAACCTCTCGATTCTCAGCGCGCGGCGCTAACCACTACGCCACAGGGTGGTCGTTGTGTGGGATGCCAACGGCAAGCGATTTATATACGTCCTACACCGTTTGGTTGTCCTCGGAGCTTCGAAGCTTTAGCGCGTTTCGTTATCAGTGGCGAGATGGCGCGACAGGCTCACGTTGGGCGCGCTCTAAAGGTCGTCGCCTCCACGAAGCGCCGCCTCCGCGGAGCGTGTCCTCTCCTGCGTGCATGCTTATCAGACTCGTATTTTGGGAAAGGACGAAGGTCACTTCGCACGCTGCCACGGCCATGTTTACGAAGTGAGCGTGCTGCTGACAAATGACGCAGGAAAAAATGTAAGATTTCTTGGCGCATGTCCTGTGCATACTTGCGCACTCGTTTCGTGCGTCTTTCTGTTTCATCAGCGCGCTTCAAGTGTCGAGCTGTGACAGTTGTTAGCCCGCGCTCGTCCTGTGTACGCTGATTTCGTGCCTGCTTTCTGCTCGAGGTGAGCGCTGCAAGTTTCGATATACTTGCCATTCCTAATGTGACTTCACAAGCTGCAGCTGGAACAATGCACACTACCGTAAAGACACGTTTCACTTTCGTATTATGCCGATTCCTATATATAACGGGATTAGCCGTGGTTTTTTCTTACTTTGTTGTTTTTGATACAGTGAAGTTATTTAGGTTGACCCTGTGCTTTAGGCCTTGTTGACGTGGTCACGCTAAAATAAATATTGGTCACATGATCACAATGGAGAGGGCGTTGATGAAAGAAGCACAGGAAAGGGGGTCACGTGATTAATATTATGTGTGGGCTAAACGGGTGCGGGGAGGGGGGTTCATTTGACGAAGCTTACGTAGAGCTGAATTAAAGTAAGTGCAACGAAAGAGCGATCGAGTTCATCGTGAATGATGAAGGATGGCATGAGCAGCGTGAGGTAAGGCAGACTCAACCAATCAAGATTTAGCTTCTGGTATGGGAGAAGTGCCTTAAACGTATTTGGGACAACATCGAAGAAGATAGTGGAAGGGAATGAAACGTTCAACAGCGTCGATTTCCGGTGGCTTGCACTGCGTGGAACTAGCTAGACTGTGGTGTAGCTGTGGCTATAGGCACCCGGCAATGCAGTTTACGATATCTGATGGTAGCGCTAAAACACACAGCCTAGCGAGTAGGCGCAGCAAAACCAAGTCTTCCAACGGAAAGCCTAGCGAGTAGACGCAACAAAACTAGACTTGGCCACGCATATTATTTTCTTTTTTAGTTGTGAGCAAGGGGTCACAGCTGATTATGTCAGCGCCCAGGAAGCCTTCTTTGAAAACGCGTAAAAAAGGGCATTGACACTTCAGCTTCTCAATGTGTTCAGCGAGAGTTTCATTTTCTTGGTATCCCTGGTGGTTGGTACCAACATGCTGAGGTGGCCCAAAAAGCTTCGTTGTGCCTTCTGGTCCACTGTCAGGTGCCTATAGTCTGTGGTAGCCTTGACAACGATAAATGCTTAAAAGGTAAAACTTGAAAGGCAGTCATCAAATGTATATATGTTGAATTTTGCGATTATTTTTTACATTGTCTGCAGTAGCGTCGCATAGCAACATAAAAAAGCTTTTGGCTGTAGTTCCCGCGGGTAGCGTAGAAACTGTGGCACTGTGGCCACATTGTTACCAAACACCAAGGTATACTCTATTCATGCGTGTTTCAGGGAACTTTCAACAGGCGCCGCTGGCTCGGCTGTTGACGGCTAGGTGGCACGCCACGTTGAGAGTGCCCATTGACGCCGTTATAGCCGTACGCTTTCAAGCGGCACACCGATCTTACTAAGGATCGCTTTATACTTGCAAAGTATCGATTGGGAAGAGAACTTCTCAATGCGTTATCTTGCCTTTACCGCGGAATATACTGCACGTAAGTTTCTTTTCTCTGCCAAATTGATGGATTGCTTCCACGTTGCACGTGATAGCGGGTCGCTATCGCTACTATAGGTATGCGTCATGGAGACGGGAATATTATATATGCCAAAAAAGTATTCTATTGCACGAAGTGCTTTCAAGATCATTTGCGTGGGATGCAATGCCGGAAGTGTCCCTGAAGGCGCCGTTTCATCTTGAAAGGTGACACGAAAGGAAGCCCATTTCTGGAAATAAGTTTAAAGGTATTCAGTGCAGGAAAAAAGGTTAAACGGCACCGCGCTTCAGCAACTCCTTCGGCTCGAATATACTTCAACTCGAAAAGGAACAAAGATAAGACGAGAGCTTTCTCTATGGTTAATAATATTTCCTGTAATCACATGGGTATTTTTTATTTTTATTTTTTTAGCCCAACCTTGTCGATCCGATTGCTTCTCAGCGGCCGTTTTCATTATACAATCGCGTCCTTGAAACAACTCAGTCGTTAAAAGCTCTTTTTTTTTTAGTCCTTCACGAGTATTGGCTGGAGCTCATCTTGTTTACGGGGATGTTCTGTCTCAGCTGTTTTAACGCTCTTATGCAGTGAAGCAGTATCCCCACACTTTTTACGGATTTTTTTCATCGCCATCGTAACAATATTTGTGCGTAACTCGGTGCATGAAAGACAGAGTTGCAATTTCGCTAATACGGATACACGCTATAGTTCACTTTGGTTTGATGTTTCCCGTTAAACAAGCCATGAACAAGAAGTGTGGCACATCTACAAGAACATATATTGCCGCATTGTCAGACACAAAATGAATGAGAAAAAAGAGTGAGGTGGCTGTTTCTATATTCATTTATATTGCCTGCAGTAGGACTACCTCATGTATGATAATGATTGCTTCAAAAAGTTTATCTAGTAATATAAGCTTCCCGAGCACGTTTTCATTCTAACCTAATCTGTGAAACAGCGATTAGCAAGGAGAGATTGACGTTAACTTTATCGGCTACTCGATTTCCCCACAGTGTTCTCTTCAGTTCTCTATACGTTCACCCGTACATGTCCTTAAAAAAAGTGGCTGCTCATTACGTCGTCTTTAGAAATAAACGTGACTGCGCAAAACTTTTTAACAATTGAAAGTACGTGAAAACGCCAGTAGGAAAAAACTAATTTGATGGTCTGGGGCATTAAACGCCATTTTAAGCCTCCTTTAATCGCTTGCAAACTAGGTTTAATGTTATAGAAATATGATTGATATGTGGGGTTTAACGTCCCAAAACCACCATACGATTATGAGAGACGCCGTAGTGGAGGGCTCCGGAAATTTCGACCACCTGGGGTTCTTTAACGTGCGCCCAAATCAGAGCACACGGGCCTACAACATTTCCGCCTCCATCGGAAATGCAGCCGCCACAGCCGGGATTTGAACCCGCGACCTGCGGGTCAGCAGCCGAGTACCTTAGCCACTAGACCGCCGCGGCGGGGCTAATGTTGTAGAAATAAAAAGCGTGGTGTCCGTTAGATAGTGTATTAGAGGCAACCATTGCAGCAGTTTCCGAGCTGATGAAGCACCATGTTTCGTCTGCCCTTCCATGAAGCTTGCAGCATAATACTAGTTTGGGTATACAGATCAAGGGGGAAAGTAGTCCGTAATTCATTAGTGCCCCATACTAAAACTAACATATTTCTTCAGTTTTTTTCTTTGTTTTCGTATAAATTTGATAACACGTAGGTATGATCTATAGTAAACGTCAGATATAATCATTCAACGGAAGCGTACTTGATACACTTCGTCGGCCTTTATTGTGACTTGCATCGGAGACTCCGGTAATAACTTGAAATTGCGGATTTTTTTAAGGAGCAGTTACATGTGAAATAACCTGTACAGATTAACGATGAGCGTTTCTGCACTGTCATATGAAGTGTGACAAATAATATTAGGGCAACCAATTCGTAACGATGCGTTTTCCGATGGTGATGCCCCTTCGCGCTTTTGTGCTTCGTCAGCGACGGTCGGCACACACTGCCGCCGAGGGTAAGCCGACGTGAGCGCACGGATCACAACTGCATATATAGATCGAGCAAAGAGCTCCGTGGCGCAATATCGTCAGTGTAGGCTATTACCATCCTATAAGCCTCCTTACTTTTACGGAGCGACTAATAACTGACTTACATATCTGAATTTTGCTCTCTCTTCCTTTCTCCTTTCGCAGGGCCTCTCCGTCTCGATCCTCTACTGCTTCGTCAACTCGGAGGTGAGTGAACAGTTTCATACTAGGTCCGTAATCAGAACCATATCGTCTGAAGTCATGACTTTAGGAGCAGCTGTCGTCCGACATAGATGCTGCGTAATTTTAGCGTAATTGCAATATTCTTTTTAAATCACTGAATACGATTATCTCGGCGATTACGACACCTGCATTGCAGAAGCCGCAATTATTTTGCGATATTCCTAGGATATACTTTTGGTAAAAGGGTTCTGATCATGTCATGCGCACGTACTGTTCGTGAAAGAAAAAAAGACTTGAGCACGTGGTCAGCACTATTGGGATAGACCGGGGTTGTCGCGAAGCGGCCACTGTAAGCTAACCCTTGCCACACAATATCTTCAAAGCGTTTAGCATCAGTGTACGTCATGTGCCATGGGAGCCATCTCACAGATAAGCATACCTGTCATGGCGCAGTATCATGGCGCATTATCAATAGCTTCGGCCAGCCAGCCGGCTGGCCGAAGCTTTTGATAACTGGCTCGTGACCTTATGAACGCACAACATGGCTCCAACAAGGTGACTCGGATGGAGTCAAGGTGGTATAATCATGCGGTGATTAATTTAGTTTGTGTGATACTGACGTTGCTGAAACGTTTTAAGATGATAATATTTGGGATTCTACGTCCCAACAACAAGATACGATTATCAGAAAAGTCGTAGTGCAGCACTTTAGAAATTTCGACCAACTGATGTTCTTTAACCTGCACAGACATGGGACAGTAGACAGGTCTCTACCGATTCGCCTCCTCCGAAATGCGACTTCCCCGGTCGAGAACGATCCCGCGACCTTAGGGTTAGTATCCTAGCACCACAAACACAGCTCCACCGCGGCGGGCAACGTTTCGGCTCTGTCGCACGAATGGCTAAGGAACCAGCATGGGGTGAACTGCCGATACCAACGGGACACCACAAAGCTCGCGTCCCGCCACGGTGCACGGTGTTCCAACGCGGCTTTTTTGGTGACGATAGTGCCAGCCATTTTTAACTCCTCGGCACCATGTTTCCCCCTAGTTTTCTTTCTTCTCAACCTCCATTCGCCCGTTCGACAGCTTCCAACCGAACAACTATAGATGCGCGAGAGCACTGGTAAAAAAATTCGCTTACGCTTACCTCGGCGTTCTGGAAGGGTGCTACTTGACAGTGGGCATTCGGAAATTCTGCCAGCTCCGCGGAAGCAACGTGAGTGCCGGTCCAACGATTTGCCGTAATCGCGCACAGATTCTCGACACAGCTGTACCAGAGTAAAGTTTGTCGCCAGCCACGAAAACCACGTGCTTTAGTAGCTTCCACACGAAATCACAAAACAGCGGCACATTAGGTGGTGGTGGTGGTCGAAAGCCATGTGCCGAGAAGGAACACAAACATTCCCCGTATTCTAGAACGTCCCTTCACTGAACGCAAGTCAGTGGGAGCGACGTCTGGAGGCAGAGCAAGCAGCTGCGTATCAGCGATAATCTGCCGCGATTCTTGAGAAGCGCCGCGTCATTTTGAGACGAGCAGAGGCGCAGTGCTCAACTCTGTCAAATGAAGAACTAAATTCGAGTTGCCGACCGTGGTTCGATACGGGGCAACAATCCACCCAAATCAAGAAGCTCCCGCTGCATTATCACCGATGTCGATCTCGCTGGCTTCATTCCACGTCGCAACCCCCGCACCGTATAGATTCTGACGTTCCCCGGTATCGACCCCAAGTGTGAAAAGAAAGGCTTGCGCTGCGTGCACTAACAGCATGTGTCTGAATCTTTGTTACTGCTCAACAAGCTTTTTACTCTTTTTTTTACACCTGCCTCTAGTGTGATGTCTAGGCTCGGACATATCAGCAGAGACGAGGCGGCCCGCCCATTGCTTTGACAGTCATGATCACTTCGCAGTCGACCCAGTGCTTTGTGAATGCTGCTGTGGTAGAGACGTTAGAAACAAGTGGCTCCATTAGTAAAAAAAAATGGCAGCATATCCACGGAGTGAATGATGGAGAGTGGGGCGAAGCATTCGTCCGTCCATTCGTTTTTGCTTCCGTCCGTCTGTGTGACCGTCTATGCGTCCATCCGCTCGTCCGCGCTTGCATCTGTTCGTGCGTCCGTCCCTGCGTTCGTCCATGCATCCGCCCCTGCGTCCGTTCATGCATCCATCCACGCATCTGTCTGTGTGTCCGTTCGTCCATCTATTCAACACTCCAAGTACCACCATCTCGCATCTTTTCATCTTATATTCCCCATATAAAAGCACCACCATCCAGAGGACATTCCAAGGACTAAACGAGAGGTGGCACACGCACACTTTCTTACGGCTTGCGCTTCGGGTCTTCCTTCCCACCTTTAACCACCTCGAGTTCATGGTATATACTAGTTCACTGTATTCAAGGCACTGCGGCCCAACGCTCGCTAAACCTTTCGAAAACCAAGGAGGTTACGCCCAGCGAGTATGACGTAGCAAACTTTTTCAGTCAGATAGTGCTCAATGTGCATGCCAATGGCTGCTAATGGGAAATGAGAAGCGGAGAATTCGGCTTTTACTTTGTTACGGCTTGCGCTTCGTATCTACTTCCCATTTTTAACCACCTCGAGTTCATTCATGGTATATACAAGTTCATTGTATTCATGGCACTGCGGCTCAACGCTCGCTAAACCTTTCTAAAGCTAAGGAGGTTACACTTAAGTGAGTATAACGTAGCAACCCTTTCTTGTCAGATAGGGCTCAATGTACATGCCAACGGCTGCTAATGGTGATCGCAGCCTGCACGTTAACTAAAAGTCGAATGCTCCTGTCTCTCATTTCCCATTAACAGCCATTGACATGTACATTGAGCACTATTTTCTATTCTTCAACAACGCACAGAAGAAGTCTCTCACCGGCACCACCTTGGAGGTCAAAATGCTATACTTGTTACACACTATAACGGCTACGAGGAATGAACGGGTGCCATTATAAAGAGCTTCGCCCCTAAAAGAGAGAGTACAAGGGTCGAAAGTGGTGACAACAGATTGATGGAGACCACAAAGTAACCGAAGAACATGCATGCACTCCCGTTCTTGCGTCTCGTCCGATAAGCGCGGCGCACCGCGTCAAACTCCAGCTGCTACGCTTCTTTACGCCACTGTTCCTCTAGGTCGCCAAATTGAACAGTGCAGACTCTGACCTGCAAAATATATTTTACAGTGCATTTCTTGGGTGCCTGCTCCGGTATTGAGTACCGTCGTGCCTCGACTGATCGAGCTTACCATTAGGGTGTTTTAGAATACCGTTTGCAAGCACGACGGGCGTTGTGGGCGTAGCGGGCGCCATATGAGTTTTAGAATAGCGTTTGCCCTGCTGCAAACCGTAACGCACGATCGCAGCGACACCATAGCCTCAAAACCAGCGCTTGCGGGCCACATGCCGGCCGCGATCGCCGCACGCAATTTCGGATTTTCTGCGTGCGGTCCGCGAACGCCGACTCGCGTTACGACGCATGCGCAGTGGCAGCGACCGCACCGCCAGGGCTCGCGGTGCGCTATTCTAAAACTCCCTATTAACTATAGAGGGGACTCTGGGCGCTGGTGCGATCGTTAAGCGACCATGGAAATTATGTGTAGCCCATAAATTTGCCTAGTCCTCCTGCTTGTGTGATTCGAACAAACTCGTGGATTTGTTTATTGCAGTGTTTTGGTTGCATTTCTAATAAAATGATGATTGATTTGTGGGGTTTAACGTCCCGAAACCACGATATGATTATGAGAGACGCCGTAGTGGAGGGCTCCGGAAATTTTGACCACCTGGGGTTCTTTAACGTCCACCCAAATCTGAGCACATGGGCCTACAACATTTCCGCCTCCATCGGAAACGCAGCCGCCGCAGCCGGGATTCAAACCCGCGCCCTGCGGGTCAGCAGCCGAGTACCCTATCCACTAGACCACCGCGGCGGGGCCATTTCTAATAAAATAACAAACCACTTTCAACATCGTGACACGGTGAGCCTAAAAGGTTAAGGTGGTGAAGCATCACTGCTAAACTTTTGCTGATCCTCGCCTCGGGACAAAGCAGCTCCTTGCCACATGAAGCGAAACCGAGGCGAACTTACGAGGATTAGACAAATCCATGTACTACTACCCATCATTCCCATGCTCGCTGACTAGTGCAGCCAGTGCAGCTCTCACAGACACATAGCGCCAGAGTTACACTATATAGTATACATTTATAGCAAACTGTGTCTCGGTCCTCGTCGTAACCGAGCGAGAAACCACTGCGTAAACGTGAAAAAGAACGCCTTTAATTCGCATCTGCCAGTCGAAATTCAGAACGCAGGGACGTGGTACGACCGGTTTGCTCCTTTTGATGCCACCAGATTGCCCTGCCATCCACGGAGCTCGGAGGAGATGAGCGTGCATCTAACATAATGTATATATCAATTTTCAGGTTATATAACGTCCCTAAAACGTTTATTAGGGTTTTGGGAAGGTTTCACTCACGAATAAGGCAAATTTTAAAGCAGTGTAGAGAACATCAAGTCCTCATTACAAACATCTCAAGGGAAAAGTTTGAAGACGTGTTATATTTTCTTTTAGACATAGTGTTGCACAGATGAAAAGCGAGTGCTGCTTTTTTTATTTCTCAACTCCTAGTCATTGTCTTGAAAGTAACGCATGTGAAATAATGAAATCAGTTTCAACAGTTATATTAGATTTCCTTGCTTCTAAACGCAGCAGATGATCGGAATTTGCGCGGTGGTTGCCGAGTGAAATTCCTCGTTCACGTGACGTTAGACCTTGATTCTCGAACTAATGATTCTTTTTTTATTATTATTCTAGACGCTGAAGTCAAAATTTAATTTTCCAAAGACCATGGCATCTCCTCAAGCAATGCGTTTACATGTTTCAGACAACCTGTCGTTAAGCATCTATTGCGGCCACACGCACCAACATAACTTAACAGCATGGACGTAGCCAGAATTTTATTGGGGGGGGGGGGGGGTGAAGGGGGGGGGCTAAGCCATGCTTATGTATGTTCGAGCGTGTGCTTGTATGTGTGCGTGTCGCAAACAAAATCAATAAGTCCACCGCTCTCCCCCCCCCCCCTCCTTTAGCTATGCCACTGCCTACACTGCCTAACAGAATAGCTAGGTGGGCTGGTTGGTATCGCATTATGATAAATAACATTGAGCTCAAATTAGCGACGTTGGACAAAAATGAACACAAACCAGAAGCGGTTATCGTGTGTGCTTCCTTTCTTCATCCTACGTCATTAATTTGCGCTTAGCGTTTTATCCCATAAAGCATAGCCTAACACAGCTCAATATAAAAAGCATTCGAGGCCCCCGAATCAGTTGTTCTCTTTGGTGATTTAGCAATGACGAATAGAGGTGACATTTAAGTCTGAATTTCACTGAGTCGTCGTCATTTGTGCATATTATCCGCGCCATCTGGCCCCGCCGCGGTGGTCTAGTGGCTAAGGTACTCGGCTGCTGACCCGCAGGTCACGGGCTCGAATATCGGCTGCGGCGGCTGCATTTCCGATGGGGGCGGAAATGTTGTAGGCCCGTGTGCTCAGATTTGGGTGCACGTTAAAGAACCCCAGGTGGTCGAAATTTCCGGAGCCCTCCACTACGGCGTCTCTCGTAATCATATGGTGGTTCTGGGACGTTAAACCCCACATATCAATCAATCATTATCAGCGCTATCTCTGCGTTATACATAAACGCAATATAATTGTTCCATGCACGCTAATTCAAAAGTAAGAGCATTGTAATACAGCGCTGCCTCTCTAAACAGTGAAAGGGTGGCAGTAAAGTGGGCCTTAACATAGGCTGCATTATTTCTTGCATTCGCTGTCCCCTCCACTGCATTTTTGGATGTTTACACTGTCCGGGACTCCCGAGAGGACACATTAATCTCATTAGAAATAAATGAGAAAGAAAACGGTGCAGCAAAAAAAACATAAAATAAAGGCCTGCGGATGCAAGCCGTGACGCCCGGCGTCAGTTCGCTAACCCCGCCGGAATGTCGCTAATCCCGTGGTCCCGAACTCTTCGAGTGGTTCCAGCGCATCCCAGCATGCCGCGTGCGCGCCAAGCACCAAAGAGCAATCTACATGCAAGCGCGCCGGGCCGGTGGTCGAAGACCCCGAAAGCCTAGAAAGCAGCAGCATCCACGCCATCGTAAGCCGTCCTCGTCCCGATAAGACGCTCGTTGGCTTCTCTTTCGCTTTCACGTGCACGCTCGGTCGCGCCTCCTTTTTATTCCTTCAAGTGCGAACGCGATTGAATGTGCCACTCGGGACCTATTTACACGGCTACGTCACGAAAGGCTGCGTTTCGCCTCAGAAGAAGGCACGGTAGTAAAGATTCACAGGTCATACCCCCCCCCCCCTACTATCCACTTTCTTTTCGTTTCATTTTACGTAAGAGAGACCCGATCGGCAAATAGGCTTAAAGAGATGGCAGCGACATGGACGCTCGACGGTGCGCCGTGCTATAGCTGCGACCAGTCGTGCTTTGTGCAACACTGTTTGTCGTCCAGCATTGCATCGCTCATTCGACTCCTGTCGACATCAAGCATAAAATGAAGCACACTTGACTTCGTTTCATTGTGCCGGCGACGTGGTTTGAGCGCTCTGGCAGAGAAACTCGGACTTCATAGGAGTCGGCAATTCTTCTTATTTGAACGTGTCCCAGTGCGTATCATTGCCACTGATGTGCACTTGCCTTTGCTTTTGCTGCGTCTTTTATTATCGAAATGTTTCCCTTTTACTTCCTCTTACTGCGGGTGAAGAACTGCTGGACATTAAACACGAAGCTATCACTTCCTGAGACGTAAAGGTTGCGCAAGGATGCCTTCGATGAAATAAACGACAGAGAGATATGTGGGGAGGAGCGTTGAAGTGGCCAGTTTAGAAATGCAACTTCGTGTACTTGCTGGCTACATTCGGTTTGGGAGGACATCAAAATATCTAAAACTTACCAAACTTCGGAGCCTTGGAGAATGAAGCATTATAGCTGACGCAATCACTCTACATGCGTTGCAACTTTGCACATACAAATAAAAGGTGAGGAAGAAATATATTGTGAGAGGCCTCCTACAAAGAAAGCAGACTACGCTCTTAAGGATGTTTTTTTTTTCTTCATTTTATGTCTACTTTGTTTTTTTTATTGGCGCAAGCAGTACGTCTCGCATCAAGGAGTATTTATTATTGCTCGGTTCGTAAAAACTACGGAGTAAAATGTGCAGATATTTTTGTTCTTAAGTGCTTTTGCTATCATGCTCCATCACGTGGCAGAATATGCCATTTGTATTGCTCCTAATATCGCGAATATATTTTCTAACAACGTTTTCTGAGTGCCTACTCTTCTAAAACTAGAAACTCGCGTCGCAGAGTAACGCCTTATTCAAGCGGAGCAATATATTTAATGCATCACTTACATCGCCCTATCGTTGTCCTTTTTGCTTGCAGGTGCAGACTGCGGTGCGCAACGCATACATGCAGGCGATGATCAGGCGCAACCCTAACCGCTACTCCCGCGGCCGAGGCCTGTCGCAGAGCTACTCGACCTACTGCGAGGCCAGCTCGCTGGCGCCGGACCTTCACCCGCACATTGTCGGACACAAGGTGGCCCCCATGCGCAAGGCTTTGGGACCTGCTCGCCGCTACTCGGAGGTCGAGGTTGAGACGCTCGCCTCCATCGTCGCCCCGTCGCATGCGCAGCCTACCATCAAGTGGGAGCGCAACTGTTACTTCTAAAGCGGCCAACGCCGATAGAGACAGAGCCAGGGTCCAGCCGGTTACTCGCCCCTCTGGTAATAAGACCAAGCATGGCAGGGTATTCCGTCGGCGCCTCACCGGGCACCCTTTCGGTCATCAGAAGGCCTTATGAAGCACCATTCCTATCAAATTCATGACCAGACCAGGAAAGCTTCTACAGACGCAGCAGTGGAAAAACATAGCTCTTCTACTCTGCAAATGTGTCCGCGAGGCAGGTGGCGACGCAGGTGGTTCCTACTAAGGACGTGTCGGGTTTTCTTTCCATTCAATCAATTCAGTGCAACCGGAGACACAGGGACATTTACACAAATCCTGCCCACATCAACGCAAGACCAATGAGACATTCATGCTCCCGAAGTGAAAGAAAGAAAAAACTCTACCGACGCGTCGGCGCAGAAACTCCTCTTTTTCCCAGCATAGATGCGCGATACAATGTGTGGTGCGAAAGGATCGTGTTGCGTGCCGTACTGGACGCTTTTTGCGAGTGTTTCATGTCTTCGGTATCTCATGACTAGAGAGATTCTTTCACAGACACGACGGATATTGAACAGCCAACTGCTCAGTGTCCATCTTGTCGACAAGTTGTCCAATGGCCGTAGAATATGTTTGTCTCCATGCGCAAGTTGCCGAAGAAGATTTGTCTACTCACCCCGGAACAGACAATAGTTCCTTTTTGACATGTTGCCGAGCATGTCACGCAGCCTATATATTTATTGCTATGTGTTGATTAGGAAATGTTGGCACATTTATGTAGCTCCGGCTACATCTTTCCACAGACAGTAGGGGTATAAATATCAGATTTATGAATATGAAACTATATAATATCACTCCTAGTGACAGCTTGTCAGCTAAGACGTAGAAATTCAGATAAGCACAAACTGCATTCAAAGATTGACCCTAAGGACGACACAAAATACAGTCCAGGCACACAACGCTACACTGTTCATATAACGTGACATAACACAATGACACCTATATACTGACAAATAACGCTACACATAAAGTGCAGCCATATTCCCACACTAAACATCGGTAGAAATGGCAGGCACGGGCACATATACACGCATGATCACAGCGCTGACCTAGAATCTCAGTTTTGAAATTATTGCCTTTGGGGACTTGTGGTAAGTGAAGGAGCTTATTGTTGGCTGAACAAGACAAGCTGTGTGCGATGGCGATTGCGAGATGTGACGTCATTGTTGCAAAAGGCGACCGTCGGAGGAATGGCAGAGTTTTTCTACGGCTAGGATATATCCCCCAGCAAGAATGAAGCAGCGTTGTAATAACTTTGTCGTGTGAGAATGACGATGACGAGAAATGTTGTGTTTCTATATGTGGTTGTCTGTTGATGAAAAGGCGTCAGATAGCTGTAGACAAACTGGTTGCTGTGTTCAGAACTGTTTTTCGTAGCATTTAAGCAAAGTTTTCGCGAGAATACCTTTGTGCGCCAAGTGAATTTCGGTTTTTGTCTATAAAGCTTCCCTCTACATAGTGGGCCCTGCATAGCATGTCGTAGTAGCAATCTTGAATTCTCGAATTATCACCTAAAATTCGTATTTACTACTTTTGAGGCGTGCTCAAGTGTCATCCTCCTCCTCTTTTTTTGAAAATTTCAGAGCATTGAATATTGCATAGCCTTAATCTTTTTGATATACTAAACTCTGCTTGTCTAATTTGTTCAACCATGCCACCTGATTTCTAATGAGCCCTCCACTAAGATTTAAGCAGCATTGAAAAAGTCGGGTGGTTGAAAAGCATATGTTCAGTTTTTCATTATTGCCAGAAAAAACAGTGTGCCCTTCTGGAATTATATGCATAACTGATCTTGTTTGTGTTGCTTATCATCGTTATGTGCCATGTGACTTGACAGTGTAAGAACAGTATCTTAAACCGCAGCGAATTGCGAATAGAACGGTCCAACTAGTTTTCCTAATGTAAGTGGAACAATTCGATTGCTCAACCGCGCAAGAGATTCGTTTTCAAACAAAGTGCTTGAAGTGCATAGACTTTCCACCTCTTTTAACTCGATTTCGTCCTGTTGTATGATAACCAATTCCACCGGCTACACTCAATAACCTCTGACTGCGCTACATCTTTCAAATCGCATACTCTTCCATATAACTTCTCTTCTATACATTCAGCCTCGATATTATGGCTCGATGCCGTACGCTGGCAGTTGTAAACACTCTACTGCTTAAGTCTTGAATTTATGTCCCGAACAGTTCCTTGGCCTATTGCTATGCCGTTCAATTCCCTTTATTGCTAGAAAGTTAATCTTACACAATGTTCAAAAAACGGACGAATGACGTGAATGGCTGTATATCTGCTACAGGCAAGGCGGTGCAGCCAATATCGACAGTGGCGTTAAGTTTCACAATGCGTGACGTCCTGCTCGTAATGTGCTGCCGAAACAACCAAGATTTCCGGCTCGAGTCACGAACCACTGCTGCTAACGGCAGGTCGATCTATTCGCAGCCGGGAACGTGCGCTTGCAGCCAGGAAGCTTTCGGGCGGCTATTTCGTTTGCAACAAGTGACACCCATTTTGTCACATCGAGTGGACCCAAAGGGCTCTTACTCGGGAAAATTAAAGCGAATTTATCAGTAACTTTTGGGAAATGACACATGACTAACTACACAAAACGGTGACGTCACAGCAGAAAGCTTTCGATAAACCTACTGGCAACGTCGGCATGAATGCTTGGATGAAACCTGCCGTTATTTCTTACTTACCAAAGGAAGAAAAAAGAACCGCATTTACTTGAGTAGCAGTTTGAGCGAGTTGTCGAATTGTGGCGTGTTTTAATCGCTACGTGGTTATTTTTTCAGCTGCTTAAAGCACCAACCACCACCGGCTGCTCTTTTTATATGGCACGAAGCGGAGTGAAGCTGTGCACCACACTTCTTACTGAGCACCTGAGTCATCTTTAATGTACGAATATATGCTCGTCAGTGTGAAGTCATTAGGTTCGGGCCCATAATTCCTTACTGTGATGCTTGTTATGCGCGAGGAACGCGTGGTAGTAAGAAAGATCGATCATGCCCTTTCCTTATTTCATCTCCAAGTGGCACAGCGCGTTGCACGGCACCCTTCTGCACAACTGATAGCATGCTTAGAAGAGTTTTTTTTTCTCATCTTAGCACAATTTCACTTTTTTTTTTCCTTCAGTCGTGTAACCACGCTTTATAACCGGCCACCCTTGTGCGAAGCTCAGAAACCTATACTCCAAATGGTCAAGGTATTGCTTGTATTAATGCAAATTATCTTCATTGAAAGATGTGAATTTTACATCTGTACTCGAGAAGAATGTACGTATACATAGGCCGCTATTTTCACTGAATATGTATGTACATATGTGGAGTAGATAATAGCAGTGTGTGAACCTGATGCGCGGTTTCTTGTGTTTTCGTGATGAAAGGTGAACTATATGGCCTCGTATTGTTGTCAACTCCCATGCCTGTACAGATTCAGTGAAACGCTTATTCGATTTTCATGGTTCGCGAAGTATTCACTTGTAATTATATCACGCACCTCTATTTTTCTCGTATGGTGACAGCTGTGTATACGTGTAAACCCCGTGTAAATACTCCGTAAGTCGCCTACCCTTTTTGTCAATCCTAACTGCTACGCACACGTGAGAACAAACTCTCCACAGAGCACCATGCCAAGATACATATAACTCAAGGTCATTCTTAAGGCGTGTTAAAATGTTGCACTGTTTCGTAGCTGGATAGTCTAGTCTATATTACCCTGAATCTCTGAACCTTTCTGACCGTCCTATTGTTTGTCATACGTGATGAACTTCACCTATTAACAGAGGTGTTTGCCCCCTACTTGTTACGTGACGTGGCATCAATGAAATACGTACTCAGTAAACACTCAATTGTTAACTACAGAACCTGAGCAGATCAGACTGTTACATATACTTGCCACTTGTTTAACTTGCGCAACACCAATCGAGCGAAAAAAACAGCTCTCGTCTTCTCACTTCCGGTTCAACACGTGCGTTCCTTTTCTCAACACGCCCGTTCTGCCACCATTTTTGAACACGGCGCATTTTTGTGTGAATAAATTACATATAAAGCTAAAACAAGGCAGACAATTACTTTGGATTTACTGGCCAGGCTTGACCTCACAAGTACGACTACAGGTGTTGGATTTCCTCTCACCGCACACTTATACTTTTCGCGCAACAAGAAGCGCTTCGTACTTTAATAATGACAGCGGGCTACTTAAGCGGCCTTAATCGCTGTTTGATTACTTAACAAGGCAGCTTTTATAGTCAGAAAAGCCATTTTATTATGCGCCTTGCCAGAACTTCAATAACACAGCTGGGAGATTTATGCGGGTAATGATGACATTTTCGTAACAAGAGACGAGCTCACATTGTTGGATCTTTGGGTTGTTTTGTCAAAGCAGCGTGCGCTTAAGAAACGAGACAATAGCGAAATTTTCTAAAAAAATGATTGCTCTATTGCGTAAGTTAGTTGTTACCTACGTAAATGACGTTGACTACCAACACGAAGAAACTTCGCTCTGGAACTTGTTAGGATGCCGACAATGGTGAAGAGTCGAAAAGGGTTTTACGTAAAAACCGATGGTGTCTTTAAGAGACGACGGTCAAACACCCATCTTAGAGCAAGTTTCTGGCTTACGGATTTCCCTAGGAAGTTTCAGGTGTCAAGTACATAACCGATTTCTCTTTTTCTCTCTCTATTACTTTTGTTGTGGAGGCGCAGTATGTGACAACAGGCAGGTGAACAAACCAAGGTATACAGGGCTTGTTTGACACTGCCCTTCTGTAATGGCATGATAGAGATGAATAATTAGAAAACCATCAACATAAACTGGTTGCCAAACCCGCTGACGATTGAGTAAGTACTGCGCAGCACTGTAAGAAAGTATCCCTAATATCATCTTACTTAATTCACAGAGCAAATGAAAACGTTTATCGCCCATTTCGTAAAATGAAGCATTGCATGTCACATTAAAACAATTTTCGAAATGCACTTGATATCGGTACACAAATTATTGCATCATTTTACGAGCTCGGCATTTCGCCACACTGAAAAGGTCCTCGCGCTTCTGTTGGCACTGGTTTGAACTTGAAGGTTCTTGGTTTGGAGTGGGCTTCAGAGCGCTTCCGTGTATTCTAAAACTGCAGCTGTTACTCCCTCGTCCTTCAATTCTCGCTCGAATATCAGGCCTTAATTCGGCTGGAGAAACTGCGTCAGTCACAGCCGGTGATGACAAACGTGGAAGCATTCTGAGCCATGGGAGATATAGATGGTAGCTGTAGGTTTTCCCTCTAGCTAGCTTGATGATCGCAATGGTAAACGGGGCGTCGCCGCTGCCTTTCCATGGTTTTCATACGAGTCGTTGTACTTACAAATATGAAAATCCTGTTACGTTTTCTTTTTTTTTAGCTCAAGCTATTTTTCACTGTAGCAGCCACCCTGTTTAGTTTACCAGCGCAAGAAGAAGTGCCACGTTAAAAGCGCTAACATCATGAAAAGACAAGTTATTTGAAAGAGTAAATGTCACTGCTCAATAAACACCGCTCTCTATTCGAGGCACACCTTTGCACCTTGTTGCTGAGTGCCTTCCTCGAGCCCGTTCCAAGGCGATGGCGCGTGATTCGATAAGCTACGAGCAGTTCCGGCAAATTATCGAAGTACCATTCTCATCGATGTCGTGCTATTTCACTCCGACACTCGCGCTTGGTGAAAGGAAAAAGAAAATGTTCGAAAGTATACGAAACACGCAGGTCACTTGTAGCTGGCGCGCCAATGTTCGATAGGTCTTCGTGTCGACACAGGCTGTCTTATTGAGCCATATGGAGCCGAGACAGATTGCTATTGACCCGTTCCTGTCGGTTACTCGCGGGTGCTTTCCGAAAGACTAGCATTAGAGATTGATTTTGTTCATTACCAAACATTAAAGGCCAAACGGCAATTCTCTCGAGGGAAAGGAAGCGCCGGCTCCGTCTGAAGACAGAAAGGTGCCTCGGGCACGCGATCAGCGGTGCTCATTCGCCCAGAAAATAAAAAAAGAAAAAAAAACACGCCTGTCGATTAAAGAGTGCCAAAAAGTGGCAAGTCTAAAACAGGAATTCATTTCTTTTGATTTCTTTTGAAACAAGGCAGCGTTTATATAGATGGAAGTGGCATATTCGGGCATGTATACATCTTTTGAAACTACCGCAGCACTTCCCAAATCAGGAAACACAGCGCGCTAACGCTTCCAATTTAAGTAAAACAGAATGCAGGTGAGGTGAGCAATTTATTAGACTGAGCCCATTTCCAATCTCGGCGAGGGTTGCAAGATTGTTGCCTTCATAACGCTTTATAGCTCTTTACATTTGATTCCACCAGATTATTCGAATACCTTGCAGTTAACAACAGAAATCACAGACAGAGGAAAGTTTCATTGGGCAACAGCTGTCACTAGATCATAAAATCGGTTAGCAGCGGTCAAGCGCCAATGAAGCAAAAATGGTGTAAATATAGTAGAAGGTCATCACAACTACGTCGAAAAGAGAGAAAAAAAAGAAAGAATTTGCAATATTCGGAATACTTACAAGATTGCTGAGAAGCTCTGCGCTCAGTCAAGGAGGAGGAAGAAAGTTTAAGCGGAAAGACAGGGAGGTTAGCCAGTTCTTAGACCGGCTGGCTACCCTGACAAGATTCTCGAAGGTGCAATCGGCCGATAATGTATTTAGATATATACGTACATTTCGCAACAAGCTTTGGTGTTACGAGCGTCAAATAAATTGTCATGCTCAAGAGAACGTATTCGCAGCGCTGCGCTACAAAACAGCGCTCTTGGCATTTAGCCAGGAAAGATGTCGCTTCTGTAAACAACATCGCATCCGGTGCCAACCAGCTATAGTGACGCGAGATCGCGCGTGAAGGTGTCCCCGAATGTTGTCGCCCTAGGATGTCCATTCATCCGTGTCTACAAGCGCACGTGTACTTGCGCTGCTTCATAAAGACGCCAAAAGACATAATGCAAGCCTTTTCTTTTGGTGTTTGCTGTTTGTTAATGGTGGGTAACAAAATATAATGGCTGGATATGGAACCACTATGTACACTGGTATTTTTATGCGTTTCACAACTTAATAAAAAACGAACACATAAAATTATCTATCTTGTACTCTAATTGATTGATATGTGGGGTTTAACGTCCCAAAACCACTATATGATTATGAGAGACGCCGTAGTGGAGGACTCCGGAAATTTAGACCACCTGGGGTTCTTTAACGTGCACCCAAATCTGAGCACACGGGCCTACAACATTTCCGCCTCAATCGAAAGTGCAGCCGCCGCTATCTTGTACTGTAAAGCCAGCTAAACAGTTGGCAGTTATACTACTCCAAGAGAGTTGACTGTTGGGCGAGTTGATGCTTTGACATAGAAACCATGGCGACAGCGCGACACAATACGACACGCAGAAAGAGACAGACGAGGACAGGCGCAAACTACCAACTGGCTTTATTCAAGGAAGATCGACACCTCTATATATCAACAACCTTCGCAGGGGCACTGCCACAACAATCACAAGAATTTTAACCAGACAAGAAAGAAATTGCAATACGGCCTTGTCTGGTTGAAATTTTTGTGGTTGTTGTGGCGGCGCCCCTGCGAAGGTTGTTGATATATAGAGGTGTCGATCTTCCTTGAATAAAGCCAGTTGGCAGTTTGCATCTGTCCTCGTCTGTCTCTTTATGTGTGTCGTGTTTTGTTGTGCTCTCACGATGGTTTCGATGTCAATTGCAGCACATTTCAACACTGGTACGCAACGACCTCCATTTTGGTCTGCTCATATTGTTAGTATATTTCTCTTATTTACATAATATGTATCAATCTACTGTGTGTGTTTTTGGAGGTTCAAGAGAATACCTCGTGGTAAAATCAAGTATAACTGTTCAGTACGATCGATCCCTTTATCTCACCATCCAAGAAACTGATCCTCAGTTGTGTAGAAGAGCATGGTATGTCGTATAATAAGTGCAATGATAGGGACCTTGTGTGCTATAATTGCAAAAAAAAATGTTTAACAGTTTGTCTTACTCTTACAGCTGTCTCGCTTCTTTCTCACTGTACAATTTTTACATTATCGCCCCCAAACGTCCGTCACTTCAAGTGGCCTGACGCCCACATGTGATTGCCCTACTGTGTCAACACCACAAATATAATCTAACTTGTACATATTGCACAGATATACGATAGTGTTTTGTAGAAATACGACAAGCTCAACTCAGGTCGTGCCACTGAAGCATACGTACGCATGTTGAAGGGTATATTTGTCATTACAGTTTTGTCTAATGCCTATCGCTGTTCATTCCCACTGATTTACCCACCCACGTCATTCGACGTGCAGTTGGAACGAGAATTCCTCGATTGAGCACATTGTGAAACTCTGTCGGGGAATCCACAGGTTATCTAACCGGCGCGCCACCTGGGCAGAGCCACCAAAAAGACAGCACAGCGTTGCATTGTTCAAGTTGAAGACTTTTAATGAAAGTCGGACCACTGCATTAAGCACGCGAAAAAAAAGTATGCTACAAATTCAAACAGGCTGGTTGTTTCATGTGACTTGCGTTCTTTCCCAATGCAAAAGCACTCATAAAAGCCAGTCATTAGTTTGTGTTTCTCCACTGACAGGTGGCATCGCAAATGTGAATAATGCCCAATTTTTTATTTTTTCTTGCCTTTTTCAGATTCTGGTACATGAAATCTGTGACGAGTTTCGCAATTCGTGAGATTTAAGAACGCTCGTTCCAACTGCCAGTGCATAAAGTGTTGTGAAAAGTGCATGTATACAAAAGCAACTTATTTCGATGTAAAAATAAACACAATGTATAACACAGCTGCTGTGTATTTAGTGCTAATTTGCAGTGATATCTCGTCGACAGCTCTGCGACAGCGCAGAAAGGAAATATTTTTCTTGTGTGTGTTTCAATTATGTTCAACAATAAACAGAAAGCTGAATTAAGAGCGGTACGAACTTCTGTTATGTTACTCTATTTTTTACACGGGCACAGATGGCAGAAATTTACTTATAGTCCGGCAAACTAACGGCCCGGGCTCAAGTCTCTCCTGTCGCAACGTTAAGACTTTGCCTCCCCGTCGCTTCACGGGCCTGCTAGACTGCACAGAGTTGTTCGGCGAGCTTCGACCTGCACACTGCAGAAAGACTTCCAAACTCACCGAGGAAACATCGGGATTGTCTCTCCGGCAGACCTTACAGACGCTGATGTTATAGATTTCCGCGTAAATCCGGTTATACAGCAGTGGATTAAAATAAGTGTTATTTTCAGCTGTATCCAGGTGAATGCTTGAGATCTGCATAGTTTGCCACGAGGCAGAAGGTCGAGCAATTAGGATAAGTGTTATTTTCAGCTGTGTCTAGGTGACCGCATGCTTAAGCTCTGCATAGATTGCCATGAGACAGAAGGTCGAGCCAAGAAAGACGCCTTGATCAGTTTGCTGTGTCCTGCGAGTCGATCCCTGTCCGTACACTATCCGACAAGTTCATCTCCTCCTGCACGTGTTATAACATCGCGTGCAGAGGACTGCGTCCCATCGTGAAGGTTCAGGACGTGTGGGCAGGCTTCGTCCTCTTGGGCTGGGCACCGAACCATGGCAAACCTGGTCGGCATAGCACATGGAAGTTCTCGTTAGAAATGTTCCACTATATGACAATAGTTCAAGTGCAATCTTTATCAGTGTGACCCTTGTTTTTTCTCTCGTCTTTAAAGACATAACACTACAGTATCAAAGATAACATCTATAGATAAACATGAAGTAACGTTAACATGGAATAACGTGCCTCAACTAATTGCACTTCACTGGAACAAGTCTATGCCAATCTATTGTCGAGAATGTGCCTCTAGTTTACGAGCGTCCTCTAATACGTGCCACCCTGGAGGCACATATCGCTTGGCGTCGAAGTACAGGAATCACGGCATAGTTCTCCTCGGTTATGCCACTCTAATTTCTTCCGTCCTGTTTAAGGGGCCTATGTTTCGTGGCTTCAAATTGCGATCGATATCACAGAAGCCTCCTTCTGAAAGTGCGTGCAACTGCCGCCAAGATGTTCATTGGGAGCCCTCGTCGATTGCGTCTGAGAGTCGACGTCACCAGAACAAATAACTTGTTTTCCACGACAGCACGTCTCATCGATCTGTGGGTGCAATCGAGCGTGCTCCAACTACGCTGATGAAATTGATTTTCAGGAAGACGTGAAAGATACCACGTTTGACTCACATAATCACCGTGTGTAGACATCGAGTTTATTGGCAAGAGCGTCTTGCGACATTATTGAATGGATATATTTAACTATATTGTGGTTTAAATACAATATTGGTCGTTTTCGATGCGTCTGCTAAAATGAAAAAAAAAAGTCTAAGCTAGTTTAACTCTAAGTGAAAGCTGCACGATTTGTGCAGCATTGATTCGCACGTGTTATTGTCGTGCTGCTTAATATTTGTTTATCTACTCTCTTCAGTCACAATGTGTTCTTTTCGCGTGCTCATTGAATATTTTTTATTGTTTTCTGTTCTTTTAAGTGTGAATACACTTTATAAGCGACCCCAAACCATCCACCGCCGTCGGCGGCGTCCGCAGTCTTCTCTCTATCTTTAAAAGAAAGAGGACTTGGCGGGCCGCAGCGCGACGCTCTACCATATCGGTGTCAGTAACGCGCCTTATACCCCCTTTCCCTTCGCTCGCTCCTCCGCTCTCCTCGCTCGCTGCAGCTGCGCGCGCCCACCTTCTCTCTCAGTCTCCCGTCGAGAGCGGGTCGTGAGGGGGAGTAAAGTTGGCATTCGCCAATGAGTTAACGTAAACTCCCCCGTGTGATCAAATTGCGATTCCCAGGAACCATTACACCATAAAGGCACCATAGTGTGATTAATAAATATAATAGTGCGAATTAATAAATACCCCTCATAGCATCACCCCGTGTATTCGCACTTAACCATGTTCACCCTCGGGGAAATGCTTGGGAGTTTTTTTCGCGTGCTTATGGATATTTTCTATCTTTTTCTGTTCTTTTCCTCTGGCTATCTGATTTGTTTTGCGATCGCCTATTTCCTGCTCTATAGTTTCTTTTCTACTGTTTTTCAACCGCTTGCTCCTCTTAGCGCAGCGCGTCTATCTTTCGGTGTTGCCGTTTGGCCTCCACTTTTCTATTTTCTACATCTCTGCCGCGGATCTCAGCAAAGTGTATACGGGGGTCTTTTCAAACTTATCACGGCTCAGCAAATTACATCCTGCGTTGTATCATGACGATTGCCCGTGGTGCGGTGGTTTGCCAACATTATATCACATCTCTTGGTAGTGTTCCCAAAAGCCAGATAATTTGACATCTTTTTTTTTTTTTAGGCAACACCATGGTAGGAAGTCCGGAGCAGTGGGAGGCACCACTTCCAACTCAAACCCAGAGGTGCAATTAGCGCTTATGAGTCACGTAAAGTGAGCGGCACAGGCCAGTGGGGCCCTGGACTTGGGTCCCCAACCAATAGGCTCCTTTTTTACTCCTTTTTACTCCTTTTTTAACCCTTCCCTCAAAATAAAGTTGTGTTCTTCTTCTCATCTAACTCCCGACACTGGTGTTTCACAGTCGTTTCTATCAATCGAACAAACGAATTAGCCCTTCGGTGATGCTGGCATGTACACGCAAGCAAACATTGGCGTACGCAAACATTGCCTTGTACGCTGGTGGCCTTTACCCGGCAGTCAGGACGTTTTTCGCGCAGATCACAGAGGCCACGTTAATACTGAGACCACGGTAGTGGGACCTAGCATACCTTTAACGTTGGTGGCGCTGATAAGCATTACAAACTGTTGCATCAAGCACACCACCTATCTATTTGAGTGAAACGCATCAATGTGTTGTCGCAAGCTTCACTTGCCGCGTACGTAACGTTACTTTCACAGCTTACGCAGCTTCTCCGTACGCCCAACTAAAAGTGTCTAATGACCTTTCGCTGGCTCGGACAGACGAATTGTAGTCCTTCGACAGCGCTGGTGGCATAACTAATGGAGTTCTCGCACCGCAACATTCCAAACACGGACAATGAGCGATACTCGGTGTAATGTCAGGCTGGCCCTGCCAAATGTTGTGACGCCTATAACAGAGATGACGCGTATTTTCAACATTTTATTTGCAAGAAACTTTATTAAATTTTACTGAACAGTTTACAATGATCATCTCTGCGTTCCTCGCGCACGTCAAGTAAATAAATTCACGCCTAATAACAACCCACGGCAGACTTATATCGCAAGATTGCTTCCGAGTCCGTAGCCATCTTTTGTGCAAGCCATTATTAATGACTCCATGGCGTCGTACTATTACTTATTTTCCTCTCACTATACCAGTCTGCTTCATGAAAATAATATAAAAAAGAAACATAACAATTTATAGAGAGTTGTGAGATGAGTGAAGGTCAAACAGCTGAAAAAAAGAAATGCATAAGTGTAGTCCTGCTTGATAGCTGTGCCCTTGGGTCGATATCGCACAAAGCACTGGAAGTAAGCTTGCATCTTTAGACTTCCATATTTCATTCTCTCTTCATTCTAATTATCACTCGGACGGTTCCAGAACACAACGTCCATCATGCCTTTTAATGTAATAGAAACAACGCATTGTCAACAAGTAGGAAGGAAATGTATTTATTTTTGCAACTCACAACACAGTAGTCGTCGGGAAAGACATCAAGGGACCATTAAAGAATAGGTATTCTGGAAATCAAATCACGTAAAGGTAGTACACAATTTTAAAATCCCTTTTTTCCTATTCTTTTGTTTTTGTTATTTCTAGAAAACAGGAAAGTTTGTCGAGTTTTGTCCGAATCCTCAAGCAAGGGATCTCTCATTAATAAAACCTGCCAGCGCCACAACAGGCCGCTGATTCTGCGCGTCGCGCAAGAAATGGAGCATAAGAAGGAGAGAACAGAATGAAGGGAAGAGATCTGCGACGGATTTCGAGGCATCCCGAAAGATTTCCCGCGCACAAAAGAAGTGAAACTCTCCCCCCACACACACACACACATTTTCCAAACACTCGTGCATAAATACAGAGAGCTTTCTTCGCGAAAGAGAGCTCGCTCAATAATAAACACTCGCACACGTTCTCTTCGGTGCCTTTCACAAATGACGAACGCCGAGATACCCGTCTTTTCTACGAGCTAGAGGAGAGGGACGCTTCGGGTGTACAGCTAGCTGGCTTCCTGGCGTCTGACGTCGCTAGCCCTACTCTCTAGCTCAAAGAAATCACGGGGCGAGGTACTTCAGCATTCGTCAGTTGCGAAAGGCGCGGCCTGGACGAGATAAGACTAGCGCTACGCTAACCTAGCGACGTGAGATGCCAGGAAGTAGATGGCGGCGTGTCTTACACCGCCTGTCTTTTTTTTTATTACTAATATTACCTATTCTCCGTCTGACTACCCGGAGGGGTTGAGGGAAACCCGAGGAGGTCAACAAAAAAGACTCCTGAAGCGAGTGAGGTTGCGGACGCAAAGAAGAGCCATGAATGTCATGGTCGCTGTCAGCGGCAGGCATAACTCGTTGCGATAACTTTCGTGTAACGGATAAAAAAACAGTCAACGTGCTTCACGCTTAACTGACTTTCTTGCGTCACAAGCTCTTAGGCGAATAAGCTGAGTTACCAGAATCGACATTTTATGTCTTTTTTTTGGCTTAGAACGTATAATTAAAGAGCAGTGTGGCGTGGTAGATTAGGAAAAAGAGTTTGGTGCTATTCTCTGTAGCCCTAAATAGAGCACCGCTGTGCGGCTTAAGGAAGCGAGTAGGAGAACGCAAGAATGAAAGAGAGGAAGAGAGACAAAAGGCATTTGAATGAATGTGCGCAGCTTGCATCGACATGTCCTGAGCCTCCATCAGCCAAACGATGTAGGAAATAACCATCCTGCAGAGGCAGCTGTCACGAAAGGCCCAACTCCGCGTTTAACATCTTTTTCTTCCTCCTCTCTCTCTCTTTCTCTTACGCCTACACGTCCGTAAGAAACTTCCCTTCGACTTGTCCCAATTTTTAAACGCATGACGGCTACAACGATTGGCTCTTCAGAAGTTCTTTTTATTACCTCCTCGGACAAACAAAACAACAAAAAGAAAGAAATACTACACGAAATTCAGCATAATTTCTCAACCATTTCTTCGATAGATCGGGCTCGGTACGACTGAGAAGAGTGACGGGAAGTGGCGCAGCATTGCCAAGCCAACGACCAAACTCAGTAGCTGTATGAATGAATGAACTAAAACGACACGTACTAAACAATTCAAAAACAAAAAGAGAGCGAGAATATATCTGTGCGTATGTTACGTGGAGATAGTTACATGCGTCAATGCTGTGAGAAAGAAAAAAACAAAAAAAACGGAAAACCCCAGGAGCCGCCGACCGACAAACAAAAACAGAAAAAAAACAAAGTGAAGCTGAAGGAGAAACCAGGCACTTTCTTTAGTTCCTTGTGAGAACCATATTCGGTTTGCCATCCATCAGAATAAATTTGCTCCTAAATTCACAGAGCCGAAATGTGGCTTTCTGTAAATCGTATGTTTGTAATGAAGTAAAATATTGGCTCGTTGTTTCATGTAGATGTGTGTCCACGCTGTTTCTTTTTGTTTAAGTTTACAAAGAAAAAGGCTCACTTCATGTAGCGATGCCACATCGTTAACACTGCTGCCATGCTTAACAGGGCAAGCGGCGATAGCGTTAGGTCTTGAATTCGTCAAAGAAAAAATCACTACACTCCACTCTTAGAGAAACAACACACACGGCCAGACCCAGACACTTCGTTGCGAACCCACGTGGGAACAACTGCGATACAGCCACGTCACCACTTTCGGCGCGCGATTCTGGGAACACTGTGACGCTTCAAAACTGGAGGAGACAGCAGCATGTTTCGTCGTAAACGCAAGGAGGAAAACTGGCGGGAAGAAAGTCGAGAAGGAAGGTCGCTCGTACAAATCACACACGTCGGCCTCCTACAGTGGCCACCACACAAAACACGAATGGCGTCACTGCAGGTATACTGCAAATTCAGAAGATTAGAAAAAAACACAGATAATGTTGTGTTATGACAATCTGCATACAGCAGTCATATAGCAAAGAAAACCCAATACCCTCCCCCTTCTCCCCTAGAAAAATTAACGTGTCATACCAAATCAAGTTTAGCGTTATAAAATTCAACGATTTCACACAGTAATTATTGTACAAACGATGTGATAAGCGCCTAAGTACATTCATAGTTGATTCACTAATGCGTTGTACCTGATTGCGTAGAGCCAATCTCTTCAATAGCAAACTCACTAATCCTCTCATTTTTTGCTATTTCCGAGCCCCCGAAAGACGCACACAACATGAGATAGGGGCAACCATCACTGACAACATGAAGACGATCGAACCATCGCAATTCGTTATATATGCCTTCGTTAACTGTGATTTTTGTTTAATTCTAGAAGCGTATCTAAACACTTTGCTGCCAAAGCAACAATATATTTTTCTCTTGTTTTCCTATTCTTTTACCCATATACACCATGGTGTCACTATCAACAATAGTTTATCAGGGAGCATACGAAGTGAGCATACATCGAGCTATGACTGAGGCAAGTCCCTGTGACCGGTACACCGTTTTCTTGTACGATTGCTCTCTCATGCGGTGTTACAACAGATTTTTGATTCTGTTGGAACTAGATGCTACATAATGCGACGACGCCACATGCACTCGAGACAACTCACGTCCTTGATCACAGCCTTCGCTTTCATCACCAAATAAACAACAAGAGGATGGTAGAAAAGACAATAAAAACGGGCGAAACGAATTCTTCTCCGGCCAGAAGACCAGGTTGGGAGACACCGACTTCCACTTTTCCCGAGTTCCGCATTTGCTCCTTGCGAAGGCCCCTTCCGGATTCTCCTCCTTTCCGGAAACACGTCCAGTCCTGGCGCCGAAAGCGGACCAGTGTCAGCCACCCCGAAGTGCGACGATGGCGCGACAATGAGTGAGCGCGTGGATCCGTCTTCTGATCTGTTGGCGGAGACAAGCAACGATTGTTGGGAGGCGTGGTTCACGCGTATCGGAAGCAACTTGACTGAACCGTATAAGTTTCTCCTGTCTCACTTCTTTTCCTCCGGGACAATTCTGTTTTGTCATCCAGGAGGCAGGCACGAATTCGCCTACGTAGTTCAGGAGGCGTGTAGCCGACTATTTCATAGCATTACGCTCGAGCCTTTTGCCTTCAATAACGGTACTTGCACTACATTCGGACAGAAAAAAGACAAACGAAGAGTGTCATTTGTTCACTTCCGTCTCCGACCCGTGTGTTTAGCTGGAAATCACGGAAGCTCACTATGCTGTAGTAAAGACAGTAGAAAAAAAAACCATCCCCTCTTATGTGACTTACTGTCTCATTCGTTTCTTCGATTACTGATTGCCATATATTTGCTTTTGTAGAGATGCCTGCACAGAAGTATTCCGTACTTTCATTCACAGTAGGCCTGTCCATCCCATGGAGCCACGACGCCTTCACGCCTATATGGGATGTTTTTTTTTTTTCTCATTGCACTACTTAAGCTATCGGAGAATTCAAGCATAGGTTATGAAAAGAAAGTCTCTAGTACACGCTTTGATTAAACTTGCACGCACAGCTAGTCTGCTGATTACAGGTGCTTGTATACCACTGTATACGGAGTATACTGATCCCACGTACACCTTTGCATGCGCAGCACGTTATGTCTCATTTCGTAGGCTGTTCAACCTCACTCATGAAATGATGTAGGCCTTATTTAAACTGATACCAAGGCCAGCGTGGAAACATACCATTCGTTAAACATTAAGTTCGCATGCGCAATGTTACTTTCATGCATGACAAAGTCCACATACAATGATCAATGAAAAGAAGACGAACTTTTGCTAAGTACGAAAGTATTATTTTGTAAAATGTTTTGTTATAAGCAGCCACACCAGTGTTGTTGCATGATAGAAAAGCAAGTGCAAAAACTTAGTTTGGACAATTGGCTCAATAACCCTCAGAAAATTTTTGCGGGTAAGGGGGGGAGGGGTGATGTAAGCTAAGGAAATTCAAAGGCGCTCGCCGTCTGTTACCCTGCACTAATAAAAGGGGAAGAGTAACTAAAAAAACGAGGAAAATAGTGTTAACATTATATGTGTTCACTAGCGAGGATACCCAGAACCCAAGTCTAAACCGACGCCAGAACGTCTCCCACGAATGTGGGTCGACATTTATGAACTAGGTTGAATGGTTAGCTTGTAATGAACATGAAATAGGGAGCAGAAAATACACCATACTAAAATAAGAAATCAAAAGGCACATAAGCAATGCACCGTGTAACAACTGCAAATATCAGCGCGGATATTGCGCAGTTATTCCCAGTTATTTTTCTAAGTGAGCTTCCTATATATGCACTTCCCCTGACCTGGGAGGAGATCTGAACAAAGCGATACTCTAACACGTTTGTTACTTCAAGCATCTGTAATGTCCCTTCAGTCGCTATAAGGCATCATCATCATCATCATCAGCCTGTCTACGTCCACTGCAGGACAAAGGCCTCTCCCATGTTCCGCCAGTTAACCCGGTCCTGTGCTTGCTGTTGCCAATTTATACCCGCAAACTTCTTAATCTCATCTGCCCACCTAACCTTCTGTCTCCCCCTACCCCGCTTCCCTTCTCTGGGAATCCAGTTGGTGACCCTTAATGAACAGCGGTTATCTTGTCTACGTGCTACATGCCCGGCTCATGTCCATTTCCTCTTCTTTATTGCAGCTATGATATCCTTAACTCCCGTTTGTCCCCTAATCCACTCTGCTCTCTTCTTGTCTCTTAAGGTTACACCTACCATTTTTCTTTCCATTGCTCGCTGCGTCGTCCTCAATTTAAGTTGAACCCTCTTTGTGAGTCTCCAAGTTTCTGCTCCGTAGCTAAGTACCGGCAAGATACAGCTGTTATATACTTTCCTCTTGAGGGACAGTGGCAATCTACTTGTCAGAAATTGAGAGTGCCTACTGAATGTGCTCCACCCCATTCTTATTCTTTTAGTTACTTCAATCTCGTTCTTAGGCTATGCGGTTATTACCTGCCCTAAGTAGACATAGTCTTTTACAACTTCAAGTGCACTATTACCTATCGCAAAGCGCTGCTCCTTTCCGAGGTTGTTGTACATTACTTTCGTTTTCTGCAGATTAATTTTAAGACCCACCTTTCTGCTCTCCTTGTCTAACTCCGTAATCATGAGTTGCAATTCGTCCCCTGAGTTACTCAGCAATGCAATGTCATCGGCGAAGCGCAGGTCACTGAGGTACTCTCCATTAACTCTTATCCCTAACTGTTCCCATTCTAGGCTTCTGAAAACGTCCTGTAAGCACGCAGTGAATAGCATTGGGGAGATTGTGTCCCCCTGCCTTACACCCTTCTTTATTGGTATTCTGTTGCTTTCTTTATGAAGCACTATGGTAGCAGTTGATCCCCTGTAGATTTCTTCCTGAATTTTTATATATATTTCAGCTACGCTCTGATTCCGCAGTGTCTGCATGACGGCTGATATTTCTACTGAATCAAACGCCTTCTCGTAATCTATGAAGGCTATGTATAGTGGTTGGTTATACTCTGAGCATTTCTCTATTACCTGATTGATAGTATGAATGTGGTCAATTGTTGAGTAGCCTGTTGTAAATCCGGCTTGTTCCTTTGTTTAATTGAATTCTAATGTTTTCTTTACTCTGCTACCAATTACCTTTGTAAATAGCTTGTATACTACAGAGAGCAAGCTGATCGGCCTGTAATTCTTCAAGTCCTTGTCATGTCCTTTCTTATGTATTAAGATGATGTTAGCGTTCTTCCAAGACTCTGGTACTTTTCCCGTCAGGAGACACCTCGTAAATAGAGTGGCTAGTTTTTCTAACACAATCTGTCCTCCATCTTTCAGCAGATCTGATGTTACCCGATCCTCACCAGCAGCTTTGCCTCTGTGCATGCTCTCCAAAGCTTTTCTGACTTCTTCTATCATTACCGGTGGGGTGTCGTCTGGGTTACTGCTAGTTCTTATAGTATTAAGGTCGTGGTCGTTTCGGCTACTGTACAGATCTCTGTAAAACTCCTCCGCTATTTTAACTATCCTATCCATATTGGTAGTTATTTTGCCTTCTTTGTCCCTTAGTGCATACATCCGCCTTTTGCCTATCCCAAGTTTCCTCTTCACTGCTTTGACGCTTCCTCCGTTTTTCAGAGCGTGCTCAATTCTCTCCATGTTATACCTTCTTACATCGCATACTTTACGTCTATTAATCAGCTTCGAAAGCTCTGCCAGCTCTATTTTGTCTGTTGTACTTGACACTTTCATGATTTGACGCTTCTTAATTAGGTTCTTCGTTTCCTGGGAAAGCTTGCCGGTGTCCTGTCTAGCTACCCTGCCTCCAACTTCCACTACACACTCCGTGATGATACTCGTCAGATTATCATTCATTGTATCTACGCTAAGGTTGGTTTCTTCGCTAAGAGCAGAGTACCTGTTCTGCAGTGACACTCTGAATTCCTGTACTCTCCCTCTCAGTGCTAGCTCATTGATTGGCTTCTTGCGTATCAGTTTCTGTCGTTCCTTCTTCAAGTCTAGGCGGATTCGAGCCCGTACCATTCTATGGTCACTGCATCTTACCTTGCCAACCACTTCCACATCCTGCACGACTCCTGGGTGTGCAGTCATTATAAAGTCTATTTCGTTTTTATTTACGCCATTAGGGCTCCTCCATGTCCACTTGCGGTTTTCTCGTTTACGGTAGAAGGTATTCAAAATACGCAGATTATTGCGTTCTGCGAATTCTACTAGTAGCTCTCCTCTGGCGTTTCTATATATATTTATATATATATTTCCTGTCTGTTTCTATATATATTGTATATATATTTATATATTTTTTCTTTTTTCTTTTTACATATCGTGTTTACATGGTTCCGTTATATTATGAAATGTGCTTGATCACCTATATCATTATGATTATTGGAATTTTTCCCTTCCTGTCGAAGCTATGTTTTATTTGTTTTTATGTTCATCATGCACAGGAGGTCCCAATTCAGTCTCCGACTATGGGACCTCCTTCTGTATACTGTCTGTAATGACTTTACTTCATAGTAACAATAAAATTTGATTCTGATTCTGATTCTAGTACCGATGCCATAATCTCCTACTGCCTGGTCTCCAGCCTGCTTCTTCCCTACCTTTGCATTGAAGTCGCCCATCACTATAGTATACTGTGTTTTTACCTTACTCATTGCCGATTCCACGTCTTCATAGAAGCTTTCAACTGAAGCGTCATCATGGCTGGATGTAGGCGCGTAAGCCTGTACTACCTTCATTTTGTATCTTTTATTCAGTTTAATTACAATGCCTACCACCCTTTCATTAATGCTATAGTAATCCTCTATGTTGCCAATATGTTTCTGTGAATTTGGAACCCTACTCCCAGTTCTCTTCTGTCTGCCAAGCCCCGATAGCAAATGACGTGCCCATTCTGTAGCACCGTATAGGCCTCATCTGTCCTCCTAACCTCACTCAGCCCTATTATATCCCATTTAATGCCGCTATAAGGCGAGTGCTGCTAATTGGCAGTTTGGCGAATAGGGGCATCACATTCTATTATTGCTTGTGTTCGCAGTAATCCTCCTGTCTGTCTTCCTCGTTTATGTCCTCCTTCCTTCATGCTGAAACCGAGTTCCGCTAAAGGTACACAGGAGTGTGATTAGCCCTGTAAGGCGTTGCTTTCTGTGCCACGTCATTGCACCCGGCCATGGCTTATACGAACTCTCTCGCTCACCTGCATTTTGCTCAGAAGACCTGTATGCGGTGGTTCTCGCGGTCGCAAACGACGATGTTGCCGCTGGGCATGACAGCGATGCCTTCGAGTCCCTTGAACTCGCCGTCACCCGAGCCCCACTGGCCAAAGGCGCGCAGGAAGGAGCCGTCCGGCTGGAAGATCTGTATGCGGTTGTTGCCCGAGTCGCCGACCATGATGTAGCCCTGGTCGTCCACGGCTACGCCACGCGGGAACTTGAACTGGCCTTCGTCCGACCCTTCGGAGCCGAAGGTGGAGAGGCTGCGCCCGTTCACGTCGAAGATCTGGATGCGGTGGTTGTTCGAGTCGCTCACGATCACGCGGTTCGTGTTCGACACGGCCACGTAGTGCGGGTGCTCCAGGTGACCGGGTCGCGAACCGAGCGAGCCGAACTTGCCCACGAATGTGCCGTCCGATTGGAATACCTGCATGGGGGCATACAGAGTGGCACTCGTTATAAGGAACACAACTCACCGCTAGGGACCAAAATGCATGACGTGCACGTAGCACAGAATTAAGCGAAGTTCTCGAGACTGTATAGCTAGGTTCCGGCTTCTGGCCCTGCAAGTACAATGCAGTTCATGTTTAACAGTGAAAAGTTAGGCAGGTCTGAGTGGAGGTCCGTAATGTCGACGACGATGCCAAGTCGAGCATGTGTGCTAATGTCTAAAAGGTCTACTTCATGCTATCATTAACTTTTGTTTTCCGCCACCCGTAAAAATATAGTCCCACCTGGAAGGAATCTCACGTAGGTTCATACAACTTCACATAATTTTCACAAATATGGGTGTCGTTTTAAATGCGAAAAATTTCTTGGAGTACAGCAAACACTTTTGGCGTCTATCTATATATATCCATCTATATGTCTATCTAGTCACTTACGTCTGGGTGCTCTCATGATGGTCCCCTTAACTTCGCGTGAACAAAATTAGTATGGGAGGGTAAGATGGTTCGACGAATATGATGCGCTGGTCAAAACACGAATGATGTCCCAATTCCACCGCGTACGTCGTCAAACACTTGACGCCAGACAGTGACACATACCCTGGGGTGTATGTGCCACTGGTTATTAACATTTAGTGTCTACCCAGGAACGTCGAAAACATACTTGGGTAATTTTAACACGTGAGCGTTGACCCGACGGAAGCAAATCATAAGTGTCAGGGTCCGAGCAGCAGTCAAACCCCCGCATTCTGCGCGGCATTTCAGTACCACAGAGCCATGCCAGGTCCCGGAACTACTTTGCTAACAGACCCTAATGTTCGTGAAAAGCCAATTCTGGTTGCAGTGCTGGCTATCCAGTTTTATAAACATTACATATGTACTCCTGTAATACAGCCGTGACGTTGGGTTAAGCTCATTTGTATTTAGGTACCATCCGCTGAAGTTGATTTATGTAGCAGTGTCCAGGCCTACCATCCTCGCGAGCACCAGCGCTTCATATCGGCTTATTGCTTCTGGTGTTGCTAATACTCATGTTTCTGTTGGTACAGTTGCGCAAGTGCAAACAACTGGTTATGTAGACATCTGCAACTGTTCAGTATATGCCTGTGCGTGCAATATCTCTACATATATTTAGCGTTATTTCATAACGTGTTGCTCAATTAAAAAAATTACAACCCAGTCATCTTTCCTACGCATACTTTGCATTAAGTCGATTCCCAAAGTACGAAGACCTGCCGAATATTCTACTTACAGGAGAGGCCAAAATAAGTTCTCCTTTTTTTTCCTGTGTCACAATAGTAATTTTACCTTATTTTCAAAGTTATTTTTAAGTTTGCAATATAATATAATTGTTTCCTGCCATCTCAGTTTTCACGATCTTAGACCATCACCAAGTCATTTCATTTGTTTTTCTTCCTATTCTTACTTTAATAATTATTAGCGACTCGCCACAGCAATAGACCTGTCACTTTAACAAGTGGGTGAACCATTTTGCGACGGATCATTTCTTAGACTTGATTTGTATTTCAGTTTCTCTTAGCGCACGCGAGAGATGTTTCGGACGGTCCATGTATAATAAAAACGCCAGGCCTGCGTGGAAGGCGCAAAAAGGTCACAGCGAAAGCTCGAAAAGTGGCCTCTTAGAGCCCTTTTTAAAGACTCATTGGGTAAATGCTGCAAGCACACTTGCTTTGTACCCGCTACGGCATTATAATAATAAATTCTGGGTAGTAGATCAGCCTTCGCTATGCTATTTTTCGTCATTCTTGTGAGAAGCATCGTATACAATAAACACTTTATTTAAGGAATATTGCGCCAATTGTTCGTGCAGTGGCTGACGACGATGAGGAATTATGCCTGAAGAGGGTATGCGCCCCAGTAAACAGGTGATCAAAAACAAGTTTTTGTAATAGATTGGAGCATTGGATGACCAACTCGTTACGCCATTCGCATTGTGTGATGCCTCGGTGTTCTTTTTCTGTTCTAAAACGCTTTAATACTCATATTATTGCGATTTTTTTCCGACATCAAGCCTCTAAAACAAGTTCGTGAACTAGTCTCCAGCACTGGCGGGGCTCAGCGGTAGAATACTAGGCTGGGACGCAGTGGAACCTAGTTCAAGTCTCACTGTGTCTTTGATGCTAGGTTTCTGTTTTCTTATTTCGCGATAGTGGTTACAGACACCGGTGGCAGCGGCGGACAACTGTGGCACCGCGGTGACCCGAGTTTGGATCTCATAACAGCTTTCACTGTAAAACTGTTGTTCCGTGATTATGGTGCAGTTCTTAAAGTGACGGGCGCCCTTCTTTTAATATGTTCCTCGTCAGAACAGAAGCATAGGAAACACTTTTCATAATTATCGTTACCATGAAACAAAAAAAACAGTCCCCGAAAGAGCAACTCTATTGTCAAAACTGAAGAGATTACCTGTGTAAGCAGTACTCACTTGGACCCTGTGGTTCTCCTTGTCGCACACGTAAATGAATCCCAGCGAGTCCGTGGTGATGCCCCAGGGATAGTTGAAGCGAGCGTCGGTGCGCCCTTCGCAGCCGAACGCCCTGAGGAAGCGGCCCGACGGGTCGAAGATCTGCACGCGGTGGTTGTACCGGTCGGACACGATGAACTGGCCGATGCGGTTCACCGCCACGCCGGCCAGGCAGTCGAACTCGCCCTCTGAGCTGCCGTACGTGCCAAACTCGTGCTGAAAGCGGCCGGACGCGTCGAATACCTGCGACGCGCAAGGCAAGGTTTTTCTCCCTGTCCAAGGCACGCAGAACGATGTAATTCCTAACGAGGTAACGCGATGAGTGAGCTGCCTTATTCAACAGTAAACCAGACAAGTCGGCTCAAAAAGCATTCAAAGCTGTCTTGTGCTTTTTGAAGACTACAGGCCTACGTGACCACCTTTAACCTTTGTGTAGTGCCACCACTGCATGCGCACCAGCCGATTGACTGACAATCCTCCTTTTTTTTGTTTTTTCTCTCTCTCTCTTTCTCTTCTCTTTCCTCTCTCTCATCTTTATGCCCCCTCCCATTCCCCCAGCGTTGGGTAGCAAACCGGGCATGTGCCTGGTTAACCTCCCTGCCTTCCCTCTTGTTGTTTATGCCCCCAGACAAGTCAGTCTGAAGAAACGTACTGCCCTGATGTTCAGTGTTGGTAAGAAAACTTGGCGTAATGAGAGAAACAAGAAGTATGAATTGTCAAGATGAACGTTGTATACTAGAAAAGAACTGGACTTCTGTAAGCTGATTTCATATTTACGTCATTTTCAAGCTAATATAAATGACAATGTACAAAATTTGCATGAAATAAATTTGCTGTGTAAATCTTTTGTGTAAGTCATTAGATTGTTTTTTTTTCATTAACTGATTGCTTACGCTTGATCTATTTCAATTGCTTATAATTTTAAATTCCGTTGCCTTGTAAACACCGGTGTTTAGCTGTGTAATGTCAACAAGTAAGGGTCTTAGTGAAGCCGATTTATGGCTTTTTGGCTGCACCCTTTCATGTGTACGCTGTATGGATACGAAATCAAATTTCTATTCAGGCTTCAACGCATTATGCAAAATACACGTCCGTGCCAAATTTTGTAATCACAGCTTTCACAATACCATGGTTCTGACGCGAATCCAGCGAAGGTCCCAATAGAAGCTTTTGAGATAGTGGTTTTTGTTGAACAAATTGAAATTCTGGCCTTAATAGTTTCACAAGAACTTACTGTGGACTTCAACACGCGGCTGTAATAGCAATGTCACACACCGCGAAAGACAAGATTGAACTATGACTGAGTGTGCGCGCGTGTGCTGCCGAATGTGCTGTGTTTATCTTTCTTTCCTCTCTCCTCTCTATCTTTATTCTCCCCCATCCCCCTCCCATGCAAAGGGTAGCAAACCGGCTGCCTATAGGCTGGTTAACCTCCCTGCAATCTTTTCCTCCTATTTTTATTCTTTTCCTACTGCGAGTACTGCATACTTATCTTCGGTAGAAGTAAACTGCAATTCGCTTTTTGGCGATTGCCTGTTACTTATATGACGTCACCGTGGCTCTGTATACATCCCGATGACGCAGGAAAAAAAGTGAACAAAAAAAAAAACACAGCGACAACAGTTGGGAAAATTTGGTGTGTTCGGTAACCATTGTATAGATGCGCTCGCGAGATGAGATTTGCCAGGTTGCGACTTTTACACAAATATTTGGACACGCTGTACGTTTTAATCTGGAAGCGTAAATCTCAAGAGAGCAGCTTTTGGCAGTTTCGTAAGCTTTGAAACCAATTACAGTGATAGCAGCATCCTTCCGCATCAACAACAGAGCAACATGAGTCCAAGACTGAAAAAGAATGATTGAATGGGTTATTCAAAACAATAAAATGTATGCGACTCCTGAAGGGAACGCCAAAAATTTAATC
Source organism: Rhipicephalus microplus (assembly GCF_043290135.1). Lineage (NCBI taxonomy): Eukaryota > Metazoa > Arthropoda > Arachnida > Ixodida > Ixodidae > Rhipicephalus > Rhipicephalus microplus. The sequence continues at coordinate 263,621,216 of NC_134700.1, read as the reverse complement.
TGCTCAACGAAAACCAATTACGTTAGCGAAGGCTATAATCTTTGTATTTTTCTTCTTCTTCTTAATTGCTAAATATTTTTACCCTCGTTTCTTTTTAACGTATTTGCCGCGCCGAAGGCGCAGCAATGCGTTGTAAGAGCAGTAAACCTAACCTATAGCCTTCTAACTTACTAGCGTCGCCGAAGGGCCGACCGTTGGTAATACTGTAACGGTAGGATGAGAACGACGAGGAAGACAAAGAGGAGGACGATGGTTGTCAGATCTGCGAGCCAACTGGGCGCCATCTTGTCCACCACCGAGTTTATTCCTCGTTTTATAAAGTAAAGTTATTTCCCCGTAACATCATTGGTGGAGGTGCGGGGTACTCACTTCACGCAAAACGGAGCTTCGTAGCGGGCGCCTAGTGGTCTCCCCCATGGCGACTGAAGTCAACAATGCCGACCCTTCCCCGACTACCGTGCCTTCTCCAACTACGTCCGTGCTTTCTCCAACTGGACCGTCAACCCTCATCTTGGAGCCCCCGAGAGATCCAGGTACCTTTTCTGGCACTGATGGCATTGACGTAGAAGCCTGGCTGAAGTCATACGAACGAGTGGGTGTACGTATGCGATGGGATCCAACGCTCATGCTGGCCAACGTGATTTTTTATCTCAGAGGTACCGCAAAGGTCTGGTACGAGACGCACGAGGAAGAACTGACTAGCTGGGAGTTATGCAAGCAAAAGCTCCGGGAGCTATTTGGCAGGCCTGTGGGAAGTCAACGCGCCGCCCAAAACGAGCTCGCACGTCGAGTTCAGACGTGCACCGAATCATACCTCACGTACATTCAGGACGTGCTCGCTTTGTGCCGCAAGGTAGACTCGCAGATGTCCGAAGCTGATAAGGTTGGCCATATTATTAAGGGCATAGCAGATGACGCCTTTCACCTTCTTGTGTTCAAGAATTCATCTACGGTCCACGACATTATTTCTGAATGCCGGCGCTTTGAAGAAGCGAAGAGCCGCCGTGTTCTCCACCAGTTTGCCCGGCTTCCAAACACGGCTGCAACCTCCACATGCGAAGACCCTCGCCTGCCTTCTACGGAAAGTCCCGGTGACGTTGTCCGTATTGTCCGTCGGGAAATAGAAGCCGCAGCTCCACTCGTGTCAGCCTCCCCCAACTCCGAAAGCTATCACGCCACCATCTCTCTCATACAGACCGTCGTGAGGCAAGAACTGGCCAACGCCGGCTTAAACGTCTGCTCCATTCATCGTCCAGACTACGCCCCACCAAATCCACCCGTGACTGTTCCGCCCAACCGACGTTTTTCTGCCAGCCCACATTATCGCGACCCGGCGGTATGGCGCACCCCAGACGACCGGCCGATATGCTTCAATTGCGGTCGTATAGGCCACATTTCGCGTCACTGCCGTGCTTGGTCCAGCTCTGCTCCGTGGCCTCACCCTCCGCCCCATCGCCCACCTGCCTGGAATTCACGCTCATCACCGAAAACAGAGCCGCTAACGCCTGAGAATTCCTCGCGCCCCCGATCCAGCCGCTCCCCTTCGCCGCAACGCCGTTTCTCCCGCTCGCCCCCATCTCGCCGATCGCCGTCCCCAAGCTCGTTCCGGCGTTCACCTCCGGAAAACTGACGGGAGCAGCTCTTGGAGGTGATGCTGCAATACCGACCCGATGCCAAAATCCTCTACTGACCTTGCCCGCACATCAGAACCTTATCAATGTTGACGTCGACGGTGTACCTACTACAGCCCTCATTGACACTGGCGCACACGTGTCCATCATGAACGCTGACCTTAGAGCACGGCTGAAGAAAGTCCTTACTCCTGGCCCAACTCCTGTGGTCCGAACGGCCGATGGTGGAAAAGTCGCCGTAATTGGTGTGTGCTCAGCTCGCGTCAGCGTCGCCGGACACCACACATCAGTTCTGTTTTATGTTTTAGAACACTGCCCTAATGACATAATTTTGGGCCAAGACTTTTTGTCTGAACATTCGGCCTTGATAGACTGCTCTGCCGGTATAGTGCAACTCGCTCTACCTAATGTTGTTGATCCTCCAAGTTGCCCTCCAAGTCGGCTTTGTTCTACAGAACACCTGCGTCTCCCTCAACGAACAGTAGCTTACATAGGCGTCTCCCCTGTTCCACCTGTCCCAGACGGTGTTTATATTGTGTCCCCCAATGTTGACGTCCTGCTTTCGCACAACGTTGCGTTTCCTCACACCGTCGTCACTATTACGGCCAATGCATCCTGCCTACCCCTAGTGAATTTTTCACTATGTACACAAGTCCTCCCTCGTGGTATATCTCTAGCCGAAATCGTGCCGGCGGCAGAGTGCCATATTTGCACTCTAAGTTATGACAGCATCCCGAGTGCCGAAAAAACTTCGTCTACTCCTCCATCGGACCAAAGTGTGTTAACCAAGATGATTGCCCCCGACTTGCCGAAAGAACAAGCTAACGACCTGCGTTCCCTGCTTGCATCTTTTTGGGACATCTTCGACCTTGGCGACCGCCCACTCGGCCAGACGTCCGTTGTTAAGCACCGGATTGATACAGGCGATACGAGTCCCATCCATCGGAGACCCTACCGTGTTTCCCATGCAGAGCGGCGCATCATCCAACAGGAGGTCGACAAAATGCTTTCTCGGAATATCATCGAGCCTTCATGCAGTCCCTGGGCGTCCCCTGTTGTACTTGTAAAGAAGAAGGACAACAGCTGGAGATTTTGCGTCGATTATCGCCATTTAAACAAAATAACGAAGAAGGACGTCTACCCTTTACCACGCATAGACGATGCCCTGGATTGCCTTCACGGCGCAAAATATTTTTCCTCCATTGACCTTCGCTCTGGGTACTGGCAGATTGCCGTTGATGACATGGACCGTGAGAAGACGGCGTTTATCACTCCCGACGGCCTTTACGAGTTTAAAGTGATGCCATTCGGTTTATGCAATGCGCCCGCCACATTCGAACGTATGATGGACGCTCTGTTGCACGGCTTCAAGTGGTCCATCTGCCTGTGCTACCTGGACGACGTTATCGTTTTTTCGCCTTCTTTTGCAACGCACCTTGAAAGGCTATCGAAAATCTTATCTGTCTTTCGTAAGGCGGGCCTGCAACTCAATTCGGCAAAGTGCCACTTCGGCCGTCGTGAAATTTCTGTCCTCGGACATCTCGTTGATTCTGTAGGGGTTCGCCCTGATCAAGATAAAATACGCGCAGTAAGAGATTTCCCTGTACCAACCTGTACCAAAGACGTTCGCAGTTTCGTTGGCCTCTGTTCTTACTTCCGCCGCTTTGTTAAAAACTTCGCCGACGTAGCACGCCCTCTCACTCAACTTCTCAAAAAAGACGCTGGCTTCATCTGGGGCCCTGAGCAAGCAGATGCGTTTCAAAATCTAGTGTGTCTGCTTACGTCTCCGCCTATCCTCGCCCACTTTGATATCTCATCTCCAACAGAAGTTCGTACAGACGCAAGTGGCTATGGCATCGGTGCAGTCCTCGCCCAGAAACAACAAGGACGAGACCGTGTTGTTGCTTATGCAAGCCGCACTTGTTTGGGCAGTCGGTAAATTTCGTCCCTATTTGTACGGCCGGCCATTCACAGTAATCACAGATCACCACGCCTTGTGCTGGCTTTCGTCCCTTAAAGACCCTTCAGGCCGTCTTGGCCGCTGGGCGCTGCGCCTTCAAGAATTTGATTACTCAGTCCTGTATAAAACCGGCCGCCTGCATCAAGATGCGGACTGCTTGTCCCGGTATCCTGTCGACCCTCCAGACGGCGACTCCTCTAAAACCACCCTTCCTGTCGACGTTTTCTCTCTATCCGCGTTTCATGACATTGGAATCGAGCAGCGACGAGATACTTTCTTGGACGGTATTATCCGAAGGCTCACATCGGTGAGGCCCGACCCTTCCCTTCGAATGTTTGGAATACATGATGGTGTATTGTACCGTTGCAATATGCGTCCTGACGGCCCCGAAAGACTACTCGTCGTTCCCATTCAATTGCGTCACACTGTTCTCGCCCAGCTTCATGATGCACCTACAGCGGGTCACCTCGGCGTGTCACGGACCTACGACAGAGTTCGCCGGCGCTTCTTCTGGCCTGGCATGTACCGCGACGTCTGCCGTTATATTGCAGCCTGCGACCCTTGTCAACGACGGAAAAAACCAAATGTCCCTCCGGCCGGACGTCTTCAGCCACTGCACATCCCACGAGACCCATTCTACCGTGTTGGCGTGGACCTGCTTGGCCCTTTTCCTACGTCAGCTGCGGGTAATCGGTGGATTGCAGTAGCAACCGATTATGCTACCCGATACGCGATCACACGGGCCCTTCCAACCAGCTGTGCAACTGACGTGGCCGATTTCCTTTTGGAGGACGTCATCTTACATCATGGCGCCCCTCGACAACTCCTTACCGACCGAGGCAGCTACTTCCTTTCCAAAGTGGTTGATGACCTCCTCCGCTCCTGCGCCACTAAACACAAGCTCTCGACTGCTTACCATCCACAAACAAATGGTCTAACGGAGCGCCTCAATCGCACTCTCACCGACATGCTCTCCATGTATGTCTCCACCGATCACCGCGACTGGGACACTACGTTACCGTTTGTAACATTCGCGTACAATTCTTCCAGACACGACACCGCTGGGTTCTCTCCTTTTTTTCTGTTGTTCGGCCGTGACCCTGCGCTACCTTTCGACACCCTCCTGCCGGCCGGACTAAATGACAAGTCTCAGTACGCTCGTGATGCAATAATGAAGGCCCAAGCGGCACGCCAAGTTGCTCGACGACGCTTACTGGACTCCCAGGACAATCAGAAGAGCGTATACGACGCCCGCCATCGTGACGTCCACTTCACACCCGGAGATCTCGTTCTGTTATGGTTCCCCTCACGCCGCGTTGGACTTTCGGAGAAGTTACTCCCACGCTATTCAGGTCCCTACCGTATCTTACGCCAAGTAACTGACGTCACATACGAAATCACCCCTACGGACCCCGCCATCATTCACCCTCACACTGACGTAGTGCATGTTACGCGACTCAAACCGTATTACTCCAGTGCCTCCTGATTCGCACCGGGTCGGTGCTCCAGCCGCCGGGGAAATCATGTAACGGTAGGATGAGAACGACGAGGAAGACAAAGAGGAGGACGATGGTTGTCAGATCTGCGAGCCAACTGGGCGCCATCTTGTCCACCACCGAGTTTATTCCTCGTTTTATAAAGTAAAGTTATTTCCCCGTAACAATACGTACAAGAGCTCATCGCTCATCAAACTACAATACTTCAAAGGCATTATTACGTACATCTTAACCACGACGGGCTTGTGTGATGGTCTATCACTGGGTGACACCCCCCTTTTCCTGTGTGTGCGTGTGCGCGCCTACCTTTAGCAAGTGTACAGCAAGCGCTCTTCATTCCTCGTGAAGCTTAGTCACTGTCCTCGCTTTTCTTGCTCTCCTTTATCCATGTATATAATCGCTTTTTATCATTACAATATTTAGCTAGTCTTTCAGATAGTTTTGTTTTTAGGTGTTTCTACTAAAAATGAGAAGAAGCAGGCTCGGTAATAATTACTGCTGTCGCGAAAGGAAGAAAAGTGAGTAGAGTAGGCGGCGAATCATAAGACGCTAGCTATAACCACAAACTTGCTTTTCTGAGGCTGGTACATAGCAAATGTTTTTTTTAAAGGCTTCAAGAAAATCATAATGGTTGCAGAGAAGTATTTATTTTCTTACCGCAAGAAACGCGAACATAGTTTAGTTTTAAGGAAACGTGAACCATTAGCGTCTGCTTCCTTTGGCTGCAGATAAAGCACTAGGAAAGTATAATACGAAATATCAAGTTAAAAGCGAACGTGCACGTTCTCTCGCTCTCCCACCTATGTCTTTCTCTCTACATTTCCCTCTTTCTCCTCTTGATTTCATTACAAACCCATTACACCCTTCTAAACAACCCACATTCTCTAAAGCTTCATCCACGTTCTTCGTGGATGAGCTTAAAACGTTGCACACGCATGACTTACTTCTCTTGCTTTTTTTTCTTTTCTTCTCGATGCAAATCTTACGAAGAAACCTTTGTTGTTCGTAGGAACATACCACGCAAGCGCGCACGCCCTAACACACAAACAAACACAAACTGTCCTTAACTAACCAAGACTAATCTCTCACTACAAGTTTGTAGTGCACAGACATTCTGCGTAAAAAACTTTAAATACTGTATAAGTCAGTAAACGAGCAAAAAAGGTCGTTGCAGAACAAAATCACTAGTCATCGTGTTGCACTTACCGACGGAAACAAGCCGGAACGCATGTAGATCCACTTGCACGTTTCATTTGACGAAAGGGTCTTCCAACACCCGAGTTCGCAAAAGGATGCACTTAGGTAGCTTTAATATAGTTATTTGCCTGCGAGCTGCCAGAGTAACTGAGTGGCTTGCACGTAATAGAAATCTAAAAGCATCTATCGACGGAAACTGTGAGAGCGACAGAAGCCGAGTGACGCACCGTGCACTGTCTTGAAAGCTTCAGACAGAAGCCTTGAACAAAATGCATCTAATTACACCTCCTTGCTAGACAGACGTAAATATTTACCTCGTGAAACGTCAGTCACTACAGGACTGTGACAAAATGTTGCACTCTTCCGAGAATCACAAACCGATTTCGAACAACTAACTTTCCGGCGAAGCATTTTCTTTCGAGTTAATGCTATAAGAAACTCATTTGCCTGATATTAAATTGCATACAATAAGACGTCATATATCATTTATCCAGTTGAAACCTTGCAATCAGGTAACGTTTTACAGTAGCTGTGACACTACTTTTGCAAGGCACCAATTTAACGACAGGCAGTTTACTTCGCGAAAAACAACGAACATACCCTCAGTGTTCATGATTTTTAGCACTGTAATAAGTAATTGCTAAAAGCACAGGTGATGAGAACAACCATAACGAAATATATTAGAATCCAATCTGATTTCGCCACATAATACACATCGCCATATATCTTTGGAACGCTTTAAAAGCTTCCCAATGTACGTGAGTCACTTTGGAAATTGGGAGTATACTACGTACCATGAGGGTATTAACACTGCAATGGTCGTAATACGTTGACGCAGCCTGGCCGCACGTTCCCAATAAACGTTTGATGCCAACACAAACAGAACAATCTTCAGAGAGTGAATTTCTTGCTAAAAGTGCGGAAATTAGGTGACAACAACAATATACGAGAAAACATTTTGTCAATCTCGCAATCACCAGTATTCGCTGATCAAGGTAAATGGTTCAGGCGCCTAGTGACATACTCGAAAACATAAACAGCACTAACACAATTCAATACCTTTACTAATTAGATGAGCGCTATGTATAGCACAAAGAAACGGGCCGGCAGTTTGTGTTTATTGTCCTCATAGAAAGAAGCAACTATATTTTCACGTATCAAGCAGCTTCTTTCGCTCACGCCCAATATTATAGGTTTCACGCATGCTTAAACATACATTAAATTTCTATGCAACCGTAGCGCACTCCTTCCGTTAGCCATCATAATGTACCACTTAAATGTTGTTTTACCCCTTCTTTACGACAAACTGCAAAATACTTGCCAATAAAAGACAAGACGCCAGTCATGTTCATAACACCAAGCACAGACTGTTGCTTAGGGGCCCCGCATTGAAAAGCACCAGTGATGACCACAGATGGGTTTCCTTGGTGAGATTAAGGACTCTTAAGGACGCCAATCAGGTACACACGCATTCCGAATGAATGGTTTAATCACGGCGCACAGTTGGACTATAAAAGGTCCCCCCCAATATCGCCACTGCAACGCACATAAAACGCAGCGAAGATCTTCACGCGAGATCTCTTCGTAGTGAAGTAAGAAAGAAACCACAGGGTGTCGCATTCCGTCCGAGTATACGGCCGGACTGCTGATCATATAAGGGGTAAATAAGATTGCAGTTGCGGGTCCCCATGGCGACGTGGCAGGTTTCTGGATAGCGCAGAGACAGCCGCATTCTCGCAATATTTATGGTCACATACTCCTTGGGGGCCTATAAGCCTTTCTTTTGCTGTCGCTGTGAGTGTCGACTGTTGCGTAGCAGTTAATCACCAGCATTAGTCACGCCGGCAAGTCTTATATACGATGAGCGCAGCATGCAGTAGCATCAAACACACGTTTGCAGGCGACGTTTTGTTGACTCGATTGCGGGTCATGTCACGGAGCACAACGAAATGTCAGAGTTTCGATCGTAGCTGGGCCACGTTCGTTTATTGAGCAAGTATATAAAAAAGAAAGTAGTAACGAAAGCATCAAGACTGCAACTCCGATAGCTCAATTTCCTCGGAGGCCCGCTCTGAGGTCCGAATGATATAGAAGACTAGCTGAAGTTGAAGAACTAAGTCCACTCACCAACACTCCTTCGACCGAACGGATCCCACTCGCATTCATTTCTCACTGACAATAGCTCACAGGATTGCATATGATGGAAGAATTGACACGTCTCTTTTTTAGGAGAAGTATGCCGCATACATTGAATAAGGAGGAAGGGGAACGCGGTTCTCGAATCTCCCTCGTTTATAGCAGCGCGCCCTTTCAAAAAGCTATACTCAGGAACGACCCCAAGTTTCGCGAACACATTACCGACTCAAATTTCGTCGTAGAAAAAAAAAGTGCAGATGTCACTTTACACCTTTAACCGTATTACGTTACGAAGTTGAAATTTTGAAAAACGGTAATAAAGTAACCTCGCTTCCTATAGGTATTCTAATTTCCATTCGCGGAAATCTGTATTCGTCATACGTAATGCGTTCGCAAAAATTTTGAGACTGAAACAAAAAAAAGTTGAAAATGCTCCGTTTTCTTCGCGGAGGGTATAAAGTTCGAGATTCTAAAGTAGGCGTGGGATGGGGAGCCTGGCTGACTTCGTCAGTGATATGCCGTGCCGGCATTGTTGCCTTATTTTTTTGCGCGTCAGGTCTGTCGCGCAGCAGCAGCAGCAGAACAGCAGCAGCAGGGTTTGCTAGGCACACACAGATGGCGGGTGCGCGCACACAAGCCAGCAGTAGGTGCCGTGTCACTGGGGCAGCCCTGGCAGGCCACTCGGTGGTTATGGGGTGGGCGGGGGCCAGTCCGGGTGTTAAGCCGATCGCTGCCAGCGCTTCGAGGGAGAGGAGGGGACCCGGCCGCGGCCGACTTCAACTGTGCCGGTGACTCTGAAATTTGCAAAACGATTGCAGACCATCAGGTGGGAGGGCTGCATCAGAGCTTTCTAGAGTTACAGTCTAGGCTACCCTTATGTATATAGGATAGTTGCGCGTCTGTCTTCCAAACGCTGCTAGCATCCATGCATCGCGGGGAAGCTTATACTCGGGCCAATTTTTGTATACCCCTAACGCAGTGGCTGCAGCAAACTGTATTGACACTAGCCATCGCTAATCAAGTTCATAGCCGGGAGGCTACATGACTGGAATGTAGATCGGAGACTGGCTGGAGCATGTCACCTGCGAAAACGGTGCAAGTTGGTCGCTGAGCTGTGGTTGCTAAGCGGACCTGCGTGCAATAGTGCTACCTAGAAGTAGCATATAGAGTAACTCTACAGCTTCCTACTGCTAGAGGTAAAACTGGCGGCTAGATACATGTATCAGCGATTTTTTTTAGCCCGGTAGCGTTCCTTTATCATTTATTGTTAACGGCCAATCGTGGCGACAACTTAGGTGAAGTGTCATTCAGAACACTGGCGAAGTGAAAATAAAGATAGACTCTGCATCAGGTAGGCCCCAGGAATTTCTGTCGGTGGACGCAGTGAGGATAGCATGATTATTATATTATGGATAAATATTGAACTCATTTCCTCTAGCCTTAGAGCTAATTTTCCAGCGCGGAGTGTCAAGATGGTCAGTCTCACTTCCTTAGCCCTGCTTCCCCTTCCTATCCCTAATATAGGACCGAATACAGCCCTAGAATTTCCGCTAGTAGCAGTTTTGGGAGAAGCTCCCCAGAGGGATGCAAGAAACAGGAGAATCCCTAGTAGTTATAATGGCAGCTTTTAATTAAAATAATTGAGAGAACTGATGGCAGGGATATTTTTTCCTTTTAATTTGCAGTAATTCGCAGCCGTACAAAGTAAAAGAAACACACCCACGCATTTTGACTGCAAAGCACCTATTATTTTTCCCATGTTGCCTACCTGCTGGTGGTTTCACCGTACTGTGTTTAGACAGAACAATGCAGTTATGCGAAACGATACAGTTGGCGCCAGTCTGCCCACCACACGTCAAATTATCAGAGATCTTCAACCGCACCCTCTTTTCTATGCCAACATTTACGAAGTCCTCACAGCCCGTAAAACTATAACCACAGCCATTTAACATCCAAACCTCACATGTTGTGTTTTGCACGAAATTTCTGACACGTCTGTGTTTTATGTCTGGGTCCATGCAGGCTTCACTAACGTCAATTCCTTCACAGAAATGACGTCGGTAAAATGCACTAACAGAAGACGAAGACAAGCAAGAAGAATAATTTTCACAATTTGGATTACCCAGCAGTCAAACCCACGACATGTTGGTCTACGACGATGGGTGTCTGGCACCCTACCCATAGGTTTGGCGTCGACAAGGCAAGGGCATCGATGGCCGAGTTTCGCGCACGGAAGAATTTGGTAAAGCGAGATAGATTTCCTCGGGAAGCTGAATGCCTTACCGAGTTCACGGCTAAAGGCACGAACTTGGTCTCTCACGTTTCTGAAAGCTGTGTGGTATACGCATGAGCACCGGCGTAGGCAACTGCCCTATTACTGAGGAAGTTCCAGTGTGGCAGATTTCAGAATGTTTGAGTTCCGTGGTCTTTTGTGAACAATTTTCAATTCGCCTGCCAAGGGCGTGGTCTCTTGCTGGTGTGGGATGACGGTGCAGCCCCACGCAAGACTGCTCCACGCAAGACTGTGCCCACGGATGTTGCTTCCAAGAAGCGCTACAACTGAGAGAGACAGTGATGACACCATACACTAACATCTTCGAGCCTGCGAGGAGCCGCAAGGGAAAGATGTGATTTCTGAGCATGTCACCGAATTCGAGTGATTTCACCATGCAATTTTTGCAGAATATCGAGGTACTAACCATCCTCTTCATGCCACTTCTCACCAGTGACAACATGAGGCGCCTCAACCGGCAAGCCGCGTCTGTGCAGCCAGAGGCACTGGTGCCGAACGAAGTAAACGAAGTCAGAGGGAATAACTGCAAGCACATCCTAGTAATTGACGTCAATCATGTGAGTGCGCTAGACAGATTGCGTGAAGTTACGGAACTTAACGGGATGGAAGTCCACTCTCATATACTGTTGGGAAAAGAAGTGAGCACTGGGGTAATACAAGATTTTGACGAAACCATTATCAACACGGACCTACTAGTCTTGATCAAGCCGGCTTCAGAAGATACCATTATTGCAAGTATATGTTGTATCGGAACATCATGATGCGTAAGAATTACGTTTGAGGGCGAATCCCTCCCATCACACGTAAATGTGGGCCACTTCCGACACCAAGTTCACCCTTTTGTACCGAAACCACTTCAGTGCTGGAAGTACACGAAGTTAGGTCACGTAAGTGCTGTGTGCACGACCTCTAGTGTCTGTTCCCGATGCACTAGGTCCCACAATAAGTCAATAGGCTTGATTGGGCGAGTTGGTGATACATGATTGTTTTTAAATGAGAGCGCACTACTTAGACTCGAACAGAAACACAGGAACCTGTCATTTTGTTTGCGTCTAAGTTGTGCGCTCTCATTTTAAAACAACCCACAATAAGGACACGTGTCTGGCCACGATTCTGGGGAGCTCAAATTACAATAGGCCACATGATTGCTCTTTGAAGGACTGCCCTTTGATTAGAAGGAAGCTATCAATACTGAATAAAATGGCTATATATGACATCTCACACCTAGAAGCAGCTGCATCCATTACGCTGGTCCCATCGCCGGCACTGCACCAACGCCTCCAAAACCTCGTCCCTTCGCTAAGCACGTCCAAAACCACCTCCACCCTCCCACTCGGGCCAAGCGCTGTCGGTTCTAAGAACAAAGGCGCGTCTGTTATAGCAGTGGAGCTTACGCTTCGTCCTTATCACCCAGTCTTAACGCAGCCGTCTCAAAGGACCGTGGCACCTCTACCATCAATGCAGTTGACGCTTGGCCTGAACTATCAAAGGCATGCGCCTGATGAGTGGCATCAGACTTCGACAGTGATGGACACTTCATCGTTACCTCATAACCTGAGGGACGAATACGGACAAGTTATCGGCATGGTCAGCACCCTGGTCAGTGCTACGCGCGTGTTGCTAAGCAAGATGCAGACACCAACAGCTCGAAGCGTGTTGCAACTGCTTGACACCCTCACTCCAGTTCTCGCAAGTCTTCAGAAGTCTAGTGTCCGAGAACGCAAGCCGCACCATCATGACTTCACCATCGGCAAGATTTTGGGTGAATGAGACCTAAGATACAAATCACGTAATGCAACGAATGTGCTGATTAGATTAAGGGACGCGCATGGCCCACCGTCTGTGATATTCAGCCCAGAACTGCCGTTACGTCGACGGCATCAGTGCCTTTTCTGTCCTTTTTTCTCCTTAACTTTCATTTCCCTTACCCCTTTCCCCAGTGCAGGGTAGCTTACCAGGCTCAGCCATGGTTAACTTCCCTGCCTTTCTTTCATCCTTGCTCTCTCTCTCTCTCTCTCTCTCTGCGCTTTTACTGAGAAGCGCACACCTTTTCCGCTTCTCCCCTGAAATGACGACGCTTTTAATCAGTGCATATCGAGCACCAGTGTTTATTATATGCTTGTCAGTGTTGTTTTTTGCGGGGACTCACCATACCCCGTGTATAGGTGCATGTTAACAACTTCTACCACAATGGCTTAATCATGATTATGGACGTTAGTCGCCGGGCCGAAGAAGTGCCGCTATGCGTCAACGTGGGTTCACCCACGCCAAGTTGTGTTATAGCCGCAAAACACATACCGACATTTTGTACACCCTCGTGTATAAATGCACAATATACAGGGGACTACATCTGTGAAGGCATGGTTCATATTCGTGCTTTACCGTGTCCTATTATGTAGGCGTCAATCACGTTCTTTAAAGGGTCCCTCAACGACCCACAGGTCGAAGTGTAGTTGCGGTGGGGAAGTTGTGCACGAGTCTTCACCGAACACGCAGTGAGAAAATTTCGAAACGTTTTCGTAATACAGAAGTGAGACACGTTTGATGATCGAAACGCTTCCATTCGCTACCCTCCACGTGGTCTCTTCTCACAAAACCGATTTTCCCACTTCTCCGAGTACCCCTCCCAATCTTGCCTGGCATATATACTTAATCGCTGACGTGAAGTTAGAAAGATACGTTGTCCACTTCCGGGTTGCCGTGACTACGTCGACGCAGTGCTCCTTGGCTAACCACTGTTGCCATGCCGGCCCGTGCTTTGAGGATTCATGCTGGTTTCGACCCTGTGTTCCGCGTACAGCTTCAAAGGATCGCCAACCTGACGGATACGTACGTGAACTCGCCGTACCAGGAGTCGCCGCCACCGCCACACGACGAACTACAACAATGAGTCTGGATAGCTGCTTGCAGACTAACCGAAAGTTGTAGGTTCTTGCTCGACCAATTGCAGCATGGCTTGTGCTACGCATCGAAGATCCAGCTTTGCGACGTTGTACGGAGGCCGGAAAGGCTCGAAGGGAGGAGGGTTTTTTTTTCTCTTTTTCTTGGAATTTGTGGGGCGCCCGCTGCTCATAGCGCTGCCAAAGGTGACATCGTTGATCATGATGGCATTTTTCACACAATGCACGTGTTTACTTGAAGGAAAAAGAGGAATAGTATAACAAACATGGGGAGATCAACTAGGCCACTTCGAGTCTGCTACCCTACTCTTTAATGTTACCCAATACGTTCTGTCTGCGATGCGACCGATGTCGCCTGAGATACTCCGTGGGACGATGCGCCACAACGCAAAGCTTTGGTTACGCTATCCTCTAGCTACCCATAATTTAAAGGCTTTTCGAAATAGCGAGTTCAAAATACGCTTGCAAAGCACGCTAAACGGCCCGTGGCGCGTTCAGCGTCCGCACGCTATTTTTCATATTTAACGTTACTGTGCTTGCGTGGCGGTGGATTTGGACGCTCGCTTCGTACTGAATTTATCGTTGGTGCGGACGGATCTACTTCTTCCGCATAGCAAAAGACTGTAAAAAATGACTTCGCTTATGGATGCGAGTGTTATGAATAACTTTGGCGTAGTGTCTTTTGAGATCGCTTCCCGTTTCGAGCGTCTCTAGGCCTGATTAGAAAATTGGTGTAAGCATCATCATCAACAACTACCTGTCTACAACCACTGCAGGGCAAAGGCCCCTCCTCTAATCCGCCAATCAACCCTGTATTGTGCTTTCTGCTGCCACGTAATATTTGCCAACTTTTTGATCTCATCGGCCCACCTAACTTTTTGTCTCCGCTCCATGCGTTTGCCTCCTCTGGGAATTCAGTCACTTACCCTTAATGACCAGCGGTTACCCTCTCTACGCGCTACGTGCCCGGCCCATGTCCCTTTCTTCTTAATTTCAACAATCATATCCTTAGCCCCGGTTTGTGCCCTGACATGCTCTGCTCTCTTCTTGGCTTTTAAGGTTGCACCTACCAGTTTCCTCTCCATCGCTCGCTGCATCGCCCACAATTTAAGCTGAACCCTTTTTGTAAGCCTCGAGGTTTCTTCCCCGTAGGTATAAGTACGGCCAAGATGCAGCTGTTATACACCTTCTTCTTGAGGGTTAGTGGTAGATTACCATTCATGATATGAGAATGTTCGCCGAATGTAATCCACCCAATTCTTATTCTTCTACTTATTTCATGCTCATGGTTAGGCTCCGCGGTTACTACCTGACCTACGTAGGCATATTCCTGAACAACTTCCAGCATCTCTCCACCTATCGCAAAGTGTTGTTTTCTGTCGAGACTGTTGCACATTACTTTAGTGTTGTGCACATTGATCTTCAGAACTACTTTTTTGCTTTCCGTGTCCAGCTCTGTGGTCATGAGCAGTAATTCATCTCCTGAGTTAGTCATCAAAGCAATGTGATCAGCGAATCGCAGGTTACTAAGGTACTCTTCATTAACTCTTATCCTTAACTCTTGCCAATCTAGGCAAGAGTTAGGGATAAACCCTTAAAACCTCCTGTAAATACACGGTAAATAACATTGGAGAGATCCTGTCTCCCTTCCTTACGCCCTTCTTTATTGAAATTCTGTCGTTTTCTTTATGGAGAACCATGATGGCCATGGATCCACTGTATATTTCTTCCAGTGTGTTGATATAACGTTCGCCAGTTTCCTGATTCCGTAGTGTCTGCATTACTGTTGATGATCTGATTGAGTCAAATGCCTCCTCGCACTTTATGAAGCAATGTATAAGGGTTGGTTGCCTTCTCGCAATGTATAAGGGTTGGTTGTATTTCACGCATTTCTCTATTACACGGTTGGTAGTATGAATATGGTCTATTGTGGAGTAGCCTGTACGAAATCCTACTTCGTTCTTTGGTTGAATGAACTCTAATGTCACCTTAATTCTATTACCTATTACTTTTTGTAAATAGCTAGTAGAGAACGGACAGTAAGCTGATCCCATTCACAATATCCCACATCTCGTTCCTACGCGTAGGGTAGCGAGCCAATTACTTTGGACTGGTTAACCTCCCTACCTTTCTTTCTCAACCATTTCTTCTCTTCTCTGTACTTTCTCTCAAGCAGGTGACGCATTTACAATTTTCAGCGTTTTGTTAAAACGCTTTCTCTTTCACCACTACCAAAGCTATAAATTTTATACTATATTTGCAGCTAAAATTGGGATGCACGAGTCCAAATAGCATCACCTTTGCCTTGGTGCTTTGTTTATGCGTAATATAATTGGTCATGTGAAATGTATAACAACACATGAGCAGCAGGTTGTCACGAAGGTAGCATCCTCGCAACTAGTTTTTTTTTTGTTTTCTTTCAGGACCAATCAACATCATCTTTAACCGAGAAAAAAAAAGGTTATAGGAGCAGAACATAAATATCCCATCCGTAGTTCAATATCATGTAAACATAGCATAATCATTTGGCGGATGGCGTTAATGCACATCTCTTACGCAACAGAAAAAATATGCATAGCTTGTACTCGTTTTTTTTTATTTTTTTGTGTTACAGTATGAAAAATGTCGAATAGCTTCTTGTATGCACACTGCTTTTAGTGGGCTTCGCATCGGAACACTCTTTCACAATTATTTTTGTGGTTTGAACCAATGTTCTTAGAACTAAGCCGACTGAAATAACCATCACATAATTGCTTTTATAGAGTGCGACAGTGGCCCTATATAATGGCGTGGTTTAAAAACTATTAATCATAACAAAACTTTCGCGCATGACATTTGAACAGTAAAACTTCACTCTCCGCGTTGAAAGAGGCCGGCTTGCCGAAAACATTCTGCCCAGCCTCGTATATATGCTGTAGGGTGCATATTCAGGGGGGGGGGGGGGGGAAGCTCAATTTTTGCGCATAAGGGCAAATTCCAACCATTCTTGGGGGACAGACGATTATTGATGGCAACGTTTCAATTGTTAAGGACAATTACGTCAAAAATGATTGAGCCCCTAGCAAGAAAAAAGAGCTGTGTGCTCAAAATACGGAAACATCATTGAACCGAAATAAAGGAATAAAAATTGCATTTCCATCCCTCCCTTACTACTATGCTTTGTCTTGATCGTTCTCTTTCCTTAAAGATTGTCAGTGTGTGGAAAATACAAATTAGTGCATTTGGTATAGATAAGACATGGACAAATCTAAGTGTTGCCCATTCAAGTGGTCCTTTCGCACTTGAAAAATAGACAATAAATTATCAACATCCAAAACATGAAATGCTGTCTCACTTCGGCAATGTTCTCACCTTTTATTTCTTTTCAGAAGTCTTGGTTGCAACAGGAGTCTGCCACTATCCTGCTTCATTGCTTCAACACATGCGTTTTCACACCACTTACTTGCGTAACAAGCAACTAATGACTTTAGCATTTTGTTTGGGCCAGAGTCGCTATGCAAGAGCGACTATTATTTTACAGAAGATACATGCAGTACTTACAGAAACGAACCTGAGCAGTAAGCACAAAGAAAATTTGTATGACAATGACAATGCTTTTGAATGCGAAGCATTTCTTTGCGTACTGCACGCACTTTTGGTCTCTCTCTCTCTCTCTCTCTCTCTCTCTCTCTCTCTCTCTGTCTGTCTGTCTGTCTGTCTGTCTGTCTGTCTGTCTGTCTGTCTGTCTGTCTGTCTGTCTGTCTGTCTGTCTGTCTGTCTGTCTGTCTGTCTGTCTGTCTGTCTGTCTGTCTGTCTGTCTGTCTGTCTGTCTGTCTGTCTGTCTGTCTGTCTGTCTGTCTGTCTGTCTGTCTGTCTGTCTGTCTGTCTGTCTGTCTGTCTGTCTGTCTGTCTGTCTGTCTGTCTGTCTGTCTGTCTGTCTGTCTGTCTGTCTGTCTGTCTGTCTGTCTGTCTGTCTGTCTGTCTGTCTGTCTGTCTGTCTGTCTGTCTGTCTGTCTGTCTGTCTGTCTGTCTGTCTGTCTGTCTGTCTGTCTGTCTGTCTGTCTGTCTGTCTGTCTGTCTGTCTGTCTGTCTGTCTGTCTGTCTGTCTGTCTGTCTGTCTGTCTGTCTGTCTGTCTGTCTGTCTGTCTGTCTGTCTGTCTGTCTGTCTGTCTGTCTGTCTGTCTGTCTGTCTGTCTGTCTGTCTGTCTGTCTGTCTGTCTGTCTGTCTGTCTGTCTGTCTGTCTGTCTGTCTGTCTGTCTGTCTGTCTGTCTGTCTGTCTGTCTGTCTGTCTGTCTGTCTGTCTGTCTGTCTGTCTGTCTGTCTGTCTGTCTGTCTGTCTGTCTGTCTGTCTGTCTGTCTGTCTGTCTGTCTGTCTGTCTGTCTGTCTGTCTGTCTGTCTGTCTGTCTGTCTGTCTGTCTGTCTGTCTGTCTGTCTGTCTGTCTGTCTGTCTGTCTGTCTGTCTGTCTGTCTGTCTGTCTGTCTGTCTGTCTGTCTGTCTGTCTGTCTGTCTGTCTGTCTGTCTGTCTGTCTGTCTGTCTGTCTGTCTGTCTGTCTCTGATAAGTGGGGTTCAACGTCCCAAAACCACCATATGATTATGAGAGACGCCGTAGTGGAGGACTCCGCAAATTTTGACCACCTGGGGTTTTTTAACGTGCACCCAAATCTGAGCACACGAGCCTAGAGCGTTTCCGTCTCCATCGGAAATGCAGCCGCCACAGCCGAGATTCGATTCCGCGACCTGCGGGTCACCAGCCGAGTAGCTTAGCCACTAGACCACCGCAGCGGGGCATCTATCTATCTATCTATCTATCTATCTATCTATCTATCTATCTATCTATCTATCTATCTATCTATCTATCTATCTATCTATCTATCTATCTATCTATCTATCTATCTATCTATCTATCTATCTATCTATCCATCTATCTATCTATCTATCTATCTATCTATCTATCTATCTATCTATCTATCTACGTCAATCACCCGGCGTACAGCAAAATTAGTACGGGAAGGTAAGATAGTTTGTCGAATACCGACTCCCTGGACATGATATGAATAATGAATATCACATTCTCGTCGCATACGCCGTCCAACACTTTTCAAAAAACAACGGCACACACCCGAGCGTAGCTGTGTGCCACTGGTATGCGGGTATGTGCGACAGGTAATAGACATTGCACCGCTATAGCGTTGAAGAGCTCGTTTCGCAAAAAATTTCGGCCTCATTGAATGTGAAAGAAAAGTTATCTTTGCGTCACTGAAAAATCGAGAAGGATGGAAATAAAACAAACCATCAAAATTCTAGGTCATAGTGGGGATGAAACCCGGGTCATTTGCGTGGCAAGCGGATGCTCTACTACACAGCCATATCTCTAGTTGTGAATATAGTTAAAATAATTACCTCTGCTTGGAAATGCAGTGAAAGTAACTTTCATGCTTTGCAAACAGATGCGTCGCGTCCTACATGCTTCACAATACAACATAAAATATTTCCGTAATAATGCGTTGTCCAAGTGTACATTTTCATCAGGCGTTATTATTTGGGTTGAATAAACTTTTATTAATTATTGTGATGACATTGAAGTTTAAAGCCAGTCACCCATTACAAAAAGTACACATGTTAGTGCACCCTTAAGGTCACGTAGTGGGAGCATATCAAGTTCGAAAAAAATATAAAGGTACACTAGGTGTTTGAAGTACGCACTACGAACATAATATCACTATTGCGTTCAGCTCTTAAAAGAGGAGTTTAAGGGTCCCCCAATTTTTATAACTACCCAGCGGAACAGCGAGAATACACATGGGTAACTTCAACGCTTCAGCGTTAAGAGAAAGCTGCCATAGGCAGCGTTGACCTGACGAATGAAAACAATAAATATCAGTGTCGCAGCAGGAATCGAACCCTATCATTATGTGTGGCAAAGAAGTATTTTGCCACAGAGCCACGCCAGGCCTAAAGCATAATTTTCAAATAGACCATAAGTTTCATGTGCAATCAATTGTGTTTCTAGTAGTGTCATATGGTGGTTTTGAGACGTTAAACTCCACATATCATTGCTTGTAGTAGTGGATATCTGATTTTATAAATATTACATATGTACTCCCATGATGCAGCCGTCACGTACAATTAACTTAAATTGTATTTAGATGCTATCAGGTCAAGTTGATTTGTGTAGCCGTGTTGAGGCCTACCTTCCTCGCACGCACCAGAGCAAACACCAGCGTAAACACCAGTGCTTCACATCGGCTTACCTATTCTAGTATTGCTGTTATTCATGTCGCTGCTGGCACCACTATGCAAGTGCGAACAACTGCTAATATAAAGCATACGTTGCTGTTTGACGAATGTGTGTGCGTGGGTTTGTACATATATTTAGCGCCGCTTCATCATGCCTCGCTTCATACAAATAAATAAAACACATTTAACATCTATTCCCACGCTTCGCATGACGTCAATTCCCAAGGTACGCGGGATCTGCCGAATTTTTCTACTACTGAATTGAGAAACGTCAAGATATGAGACAGCGATACACGTTATCTTTAATGAACGTTGTTTGACTGAGAACACTCTACATTTAACAAGAACGTTTCGTATTTGACGTACATGAGGCGTAAGCCAAATTTCATAGAATAACAAAGACTTAGGCTAACTGTGGGTTGATATTAGGCTCAGACTTAGGCTGTCATCTAACATTATTAACCGTATAAATGCTCGACACAACTCCAGTAAATACACAACCAATCCCACGGGAAGTACTAGCTTCTTTTGAGAAGCTTGGTTCATGCAAAATATCGCCCATTTAGCCACACAAACTTTGTGCGTTCCTCAGCCTCGGAAGTGGCAAGAGGCACGATTATGGGGGAAGCACGACTCACCTGTACCCGATGGTTGCTGCTGTCGGCAACCACGATCGAGTTGTCCGGTCCGACAGCGACACCCCTTGGCCACGTGAAGCAGCCGGGTTCAGTACCACGCGTGCCGATCTTGAGCTGCATACGGCGCTTTTGAAGATACATGCTTCGAGGAAAGCCATAGCTGCCGTACTGTCCATCGTGACGCGAAGAGCCGCTGCCGGCCTCCGGACCACGGCCCCGGGCAGGAACGTCCTCGTCCTCCGAGCTGTTGTCGTCGCTGCCGCTGCGGCTGTAGACTGCATGAGAGCTGCGGGACCGGGACACACTCTTGGGTCCGTACCCCGACGAGCTGCCGGGACCACTGGTTCCGCGGGAGCCATACTTGTTGCGCAGGTACTGCGCCCAGCTGGACGACGCCCCGGGCCCACCGCCAGAGCCAGCGTAGTCGCCCGCGTCTGGAGAGCTGTCCTTGACCGCATGGCTGCTTTTCGAGCGGGAGAGAGAGCCGCTGCCACTGAGGGCCGGTGAGCTCTCCGGCTGGCCGTAGCGACTCCGGTACGACGGCGGCGGCTGGTTGGCTTCATCACCGCTGTCGCCTTCTCCGGGTAGCATCTCGTTAGAGCTCTTGCTGCGAGTCAGCCGGCTCCTACGCAGCGCTGCCGCCGAAGACGACGTCGGATTCACCGCCGGAGACCTCGCAGTCGGGGTGGCACTTTCCTGCTGATTCTTACGCCGATCGGCTCGTGGCTCCGGCTGGTCCATGAGTGCCGAACTCCGGCTGCGGCTTAGAAAGCGGCTTCCGGGACCACTGTCCTCTCCTCTAGGTGGGTCATCCTCTCCAGCGCGCCTTCGACTGGCCAAGAAGGAGGTGCCGCCATACCGGGAGGAGGACACCATGGTGGGGTCATCCACCGACGAAGACGGCGTCTCCCTCCAGGATTGGAAGCGACTCCTGGGGCTTCCTTCCTCCTTGTCCCTGGCGTATTGTGAGTGCCTGCCCGACGTGGGTGTCGAGGAGCGCACGTCCTGGCTACCTCGCCGCGCCTGGGCGCTCCTATTGAGCAGCGCTGACACGGAGGAGGTCATGTCCTCTTCCTTCTTGGTACCCTGCTGCGTGGACGAGATCTTGCGCGTGGGCGTCGTGGGCGTCTTGGGTCTTTCGGGCTGGGCCGCCACAGTCTCTTCCTCCTCCTCGTCCTCTTCATCGTCTTCCTCCTCGTCCTCCTCTTCTTCCTCCGAGGTTTCTTCCTCGGTAGACGCCTCGGATTCGGTGTCCTCCTCTTCGCCAATCTGCGCTTGCTGCGGCTTCAAGCGGCTGAAGAACGACGACTGGTGCGCAGCGGGAGACGGGCCGCTCAGCGATCCGGCCCTCGTCATCACTTCCTCTTTCTTCCTGTCATCTGTCGGTCGGCGGCGATCGTCGTGGTCTAGAGATATGGCCTTGGCCAGCGGCGCACGAGTGGACCTGCGAACATTAGATGCGAGTCAGAACTGAGACTTGCCGAAATCTTACATATACCTCGCCAATACTGCAAGCCACTAAGACACTACGCGTGCGCATGCATGCAGGTTGCACTATAAAGCCGCATAAAAATAATTAGCTGTAATGTGTCCCTTGAATTATATTCTAACGAGTATTCATGTTAAGTCACACTAAAGAACGTCAATATTATAGTGCCAGATAGCAGTGCTTCTTATTTTCTTCACTCTTCACTTATTTTAGGGTAGCAAACCAGAAGGTTCCCTTGCGGGTACCCTTCTTGCTTTTCCCATATGACTCATCGGTTATATTTGGTATTGGAATGCAGCGTAAATACCAAGGTAGAAAGCATTATGCACCACGTAAAGAGCGGTAAAATATGTGAAGTTCTGGCACTCAGAGCTTTATGCTATTTAGAGTGAGCCTGATTGGAAGTTAATTGGAAGTGATTGCTTTATTTTGTAATTTAGGACTTTCGCATCAGTAAGAGTATTCAGTAAGGGCCTCTGTGCTTAACGATGAACAATATTATAAGCGCCGTAACAAGATCTTGTAAAACACTATTTACACAGTAGCACTCCCCTAGTAAGAAACCATCAAAAACTTAGCCCGAGTATGTGCCTTAGCTCGCTACGGTGCTTTCACAGCTTATGGCATATTTTTTTATGTTTATCTAGAAGGAGACTACTATGACGTTCTGTTTTAAATCATTTCTGTGAAGCTTTTGGTTGTCAGCCGCTAGTGACGCCCGTCATCATGCCATGCTGATTAATTGTTCACACTGTTGGGGTTTGCAAATGGTTTATTAGTTTCATCTAATGAAAGCAATACAATACGCGACAGGCGGCGTGCGGTTCATGGCCGATAGTCCGTTGTCCTTCCAAAAAAAGCCCGGGGCTGAGAGCCTGTGGATGCATGCCAGTCATGCGAATGCGCGCCACGGGCCGCAGGAGAGTGAAACAGCCGCGTTAGTTTGATGTCACTCGCCTGACGTCACTCGCAGAGGAGGGGGACTGAGATCGAAGCACCTTTCTTCGTACTCTAACCACTTTCATTTTGACTGAGCACGGTCACTCCATGAGTCAAAGTATATTGAAATCGTCATCCTCTCCCAGAAAACACCTTTACGTAAATGCAGTATAACGCACGTGTCGAATCAGTGTGTCAAGGTTGCATCATGTTGCAAGGATAGGAAATGAAAGATAGCCACCTTACGTTATCTTTGTACCACCGTGTAGCGACTAGAAGCCTGGCGTGATCTTATTTTAAAGGAAGACTGCACTTGAAAATGTCCGCGGTAAGATTCCAATCTTGTTTAGTCATGACGCAAGGCATTTTCCGATGTCACGTGAGTTCAGTTATATTATATGAATGCGCGAAACTACTTCATCAGTACTAGCAGCCTAAGCTAATTAAACGCACTGTTTATGTAAAAAGATAGACATATTTATATGTGAATCAGTTAGGTGTTTCCTCATAGATATACTTTTTAAGATTTCATTGACTCCAAAATAGTGTGAGTAAAACGATCAGTGATTTTGGCTAACACATAACTAGAACCTAAGAGCCAAACAGGCATAATCCCTGAAATAACGAAGCTGTGAACTGTTGCGTGTTCTCTCTATATCGCTCCCCTAATAAAACTTTTCCGAAAAGGTGAAAACAGGACAACAATTGCGCGCCTCATCGCATCAAACGAAACTTCTCTTTCTCGCCTTTGTGTGTACTGGTGGTGGGAAAGGCTACGATACTTTATATTGGGTAAACAGTCCTAAGTGCTTCGCGGAACAGCGCAGGTTTCTCACGCTCGTTTTAATGGGATGGTTATTCAGAGGCAGATTAGTTATCTGTGGGACGAGTTAACTCGAACAAAAAGAAAAATAAAAGCATAACTTTTCGATAGCATCAGTGGGTCTCTAACCTTTTCGTGGGATGCGCCTTTCGCTTTCCTTAACGAATACCGAAGCACCAGTTGACGGAGACTTCCACTGTCGCCTTGGAGCCCGAAGTTAACCTTCCATCTACGAAAACGGGAAAGACCACCAAGGAAATTCTGTCGGCGTCTTCCTTGCAGGATGTTGTCACTGCTTGCAATGCGTCCTCATAGTACCACACCCCACATTCAAAAGAGCGTGCATTGCCGCGCTCTCTTTTCGTTTTTGTTTGTTTTCTCTGGACACGACGCACTTTCGAACCAGCTATAACGTGTATCGCTCATTGGTGGACGCATTTTCGAATCACCTATAACATCGCTGGGTGGTGGCTTTCTCACGGAACACTCGGAGCGAACGCTGGTACACGTATTCGGCGTGCCGTCAGAGCTGTCTGGTGTGTCGGTGGATAAGGAGACAAAGACAGCGGCGACGTATGTTGATAATGAATTGTGAGAGAAGTGGTAGAAGAAAGAGAGAACGTAGTCTACGGGGGAAAGATTTCCTAACAATAACACTATTCTGGTTTTTATTGCGTTCTCTTGAGAATGAAAATGTCCCTCTGGTGCTTCTACACGGGTGCGCTGCCAAGTCTTGGGCGTGGCGGGTTCCGTGGACAGGCGCTGCGCTTTACATTCTCTTCGTCTCCGCCGACAGCGATGGCAGGACGAAGAGAAGGCCCGTGGCCGAGTTGGCGCTGCGGCATAAGCAGAACGAGGAGCTTACCAAATCGCACGCGATGCCCAAGCGAGCGTCGCTTTTGCGCGAACGCTCTCACATTAAACGCAGAATACGTTTCGTGCATGTCGGGGTAGCCTCGATACAAGAGTTTCATAGTATTAATGAAAGAGTGGTTAATTTCCAACCGGAGTAGCTGGTGATACTATAGGCGTGGCATATACGACTGGTGCTGACATCTTTAGTACATGCTCGAACGCTTGCTGGAGAAAGACAAGAAAGTCTACTATCTTCGCACGCTGTGAATAGTGTGGATGCGCTTTCTTATGTCAGAACGCAGCCGGAAAAGAGGTCATCATCTTTTCTTCCTAGCAAACATGGCTACTGAAATTGAAATATCTTAACCATACGAGAGAAGGGTACGTGTATGGACAAAAATGTGCGTATAGGAGTAAACTTATCTTGAGCTCAACGAACAGGAAAATAATATTCAATCTCATATGTGTTTGAGTGAGAAAAAGACGGTGAAAAGAAGAGCATAAGTCTCTTTGCTGTTTGATGCGTGTTAGGCAAAGTAACTGAAGAGGATAACGATATCAAACTTTGATATTAAAATGTACAAATAGGAATGCACAATGCCCATTTCTATAGCACGCCTACATGAACGACTGGCTCCCATTGTATCGAGGAAGTTACCATAATTTTCATCTATAAATGGTGCAGCAAAGTACTGATGATTTTAGCCATCCCATCTAAAGACCATGACTTTCCAAGTTAATCGAATTACGCCCAAGCAAAAAACGTATTCTGCGTCTCGTTATGTTGCAATCACTCCAAAAGATAGGTAAGAATGCTGGCGCGAGCAATATTTTAATTTCTGATTTTATGCTGTAGTACATTGGCTATTTGTGATTATCATGTAAATGTCGGAGAAAAAATCCGCTTAGCTTGCCTCAGAAACCGAGTCTATAACTGTCGTGCTGCGCGCAGCTTACATGCTTCAATCCCTCGAGCCTGGTTAATGATTGACGAGGCCTTCACTTATAATTTTTATAAATATGGAAATGAGTTTCTGTTCCGCAACTGTAGTAATTGCCCGTACACGTCTGGTATCGAAGATTTTAAAGTTTGACAAGGAGCAGTGAAAAAAATGAAGATAACGTTTGCGGCAACACATGGCTTTTGAAAAAAAGGCTAAAAACAAGGATCAGTCCTGGGGTTCCAGTGCAACACATTTCGTCGCAAGTGACGCCAACCTCACCACTACCGAGTGACGCAGGACTAAGCGGTACGTCGCTGTAGTCGAGGCACCTGCGGCGGCGACACGAGCTTGTGCTAAGAAAACAGCGGCGAACAGAGCCGCGCCGCCGTTTCACTCTCCCTGTCGGACCACGGCCCGGCACCTCTCGGTGTTAGAATCTGCTCGCCCATGCCAAGGGTGTATCATTGCAGGCAGGCCTACTTGGGTCGGCCACGAGCGCCGAGCGCCAGCTTGGGCTCTGGTCTTCCAGGCCGGCGCTCGAGCCAAAGCGAGACGTCCGGTAGCGGTAGTAGTCCGGCCTGTGCAGGCTCGTCCACCGCGAGGGTGCCGGGTCGTCGCCGCTGCGACCAGCGCGGGGACTCCAACTCAGGTCGTCGAAGCAGCGACGAGCCACCACGGCCGGCGGCGACTTGTCGCGCCTCCGCACCACGTAGTCGGTGCAAGATCGGCGGTACGGGCTGTGGCGCAACAGGGGACGCGACGCGGGCACAATTTCCTGCTCCTCCCCCTGAGCCCCGCCCTGCTCCGTCGAGTTGACAAGGCCGCGAGGCGGCGAAAGCACTGACCTGGCGGGCGTCGAAGGCTTGGGTGCCGTTGAGGACAGCTCCCTCCTGGACAGTGGCTCCTCCTCGATGGCACGGCGCTGTCGCGACCTCATCGAGTCACTGGTCGCCGTCGTTGTGCTGGCCGTCGTGTCTTCAGAAGCCGTAGAACTCCTCCGGGACTGCGCGGGTGTGCTCTCAATGGAACTCTGGCGTGGCGTCGGCGTCCTCGGAGAGTCCGGAGGTGTCGCCCGAGACGGGACGTCGTCCTTGGGTGCGAGTCGCCGTAGCTGCGATGGCCTCGTGTCCAGGGACGGCGGCGGTGACGTGGCGGGCGTAGAAGTGGACGCGGCCGCGGCTTGGTTGGCCGCCTTTTTCTGCTTCTCGACTTCGTCCTCACTAAGCTGCCTCGACGGTGGTCTCCTCGGTGGCGGCACAGGAACCACCGGAGCAGGAGGTGGTTCGTTCTCCAGCCGCTCCTTCTCGGCCTGTTTCTGCTTCTGCCTGATCTGGTTCTCGTGGAGGCGTTCCATGAATTTGGCCGAATCACTTAGCTTTACGACGCCGCTGAGCGGACCGCGGGTCGCATCATCTGTGTCAAACACTTTCTCCCGTGGAGGTGGTGGTTCCTCGAAGCGGACGTTCCGAGTATGGCTACTCAGTCCTTCTGAATCGTCGTCCATAAGCTCACGCGCGTAACGAGATCTAAAGCTATGATGGCTTCCACCCGTTCCTTCGTCCCTCCAGGACCTGTCTTCGAAGCGACTTCCATAGCGGTTCGAGAGTCGGCTGTCTGCATTGTCGTTATCCCGACCCCGATCAGGCCCGTATCTTCTTAAAATGGAGTTCTCACTATTGTCTCTATTACGATTTCTAGAATACATTGAAGAAGGACCCTCAAAGCTGCCATCTCGGTCGGAGTCACTGAGATGGCCACCGTACCGCTGGCCAATGTCTAGCATCGACCGCGTAGCGTCCTGCTTCTTTTGGAATTGCACCGCGAGGCGATGGTCGCTCTGACTTCGCATCAGCGCGTTGGCCGTGCCACCTCCAGATGAACCAAGGTTGAGCTGGGGTACGTTGAGATTTGATGACGATTGCGTGATTGGCGTGTTGAACTTGAGCTCTCCCAGGTTGGCCAAGGTGCGATGCAGCGCGTCAGGGTCCGTGTGGATCTGGAGCTTAACCCGCCTCGTAAAATCAGACGTGTCCGGATCAAAGTTCCTTAGGAATTCGAGAGTCTTTGAGAATATCTCCTTGTACTCGACGAGCTCAGAGTCCGTCCACTCAGTGTCGTCGTTGACGTATTTCTCAACGACGTCGCAGTTGGACGTAATGTTGTTGACCTCTGTCTCCACATCCTCGGAAAGCGCGGACAACTGCTTTAGCTCCTGCTGCAAGTACACGTCTATCTCGGTCTTAAGCTTATTGTGAACCAGCTGCAGGTCTTTGATGTAACGGTTGATGAGGTCATCCAGCTCCTCTTTCACAAGCGCGCAATTCTGCGATAGCTTGTCCTGGTTCTTGTTGTTCTGCGCGAGGTGGTCGCTCAGCCGGTTCAGACACCTGCGAACTTGATTGCAAATGCGGCTGATCTCCCGGCGCATGATGTCCAAGTGCGCCTCTTTGCACGTCTCGCAAATCTTCTTCTCGCAGTGCGAACATCGACTCACGAGGCTCTTCTCGCTGCACACGTGACAACGTTCCATGGACGAAGGCAGTGGCTCGGGTTCTTCTCCCGTGATGTCGCGGTGCAGCTCGAGGAACCTCATCAGCGTCACGTTGGTGGGAAACGTCTGCACGCCGTTGTACGGGATGCGGTGCTCGGCGCGACACTCTGGACATTTTATCTGCCGCCGCGCGTAGTCCTGCAACCCTTCCAGGCAAGGGTCGGCGCAGAACGAGTGCTGGCATGGTAGCAGCTTCGGGTTCCGGTATCGGTCGAGACAGATTGCGCACGTTAGCAGCTGGTCTAGCTGGCTCCACGCTGAAGTCATTGTGGTCGATGCTCTCAAATGGAGTCGGTTTTAAGAAATTCGGTTGTTTAGGCGTAGTCGTTCGTTGCTCTGGCTTGTGTGGAACCTGCGTTCATTCTGGCTGCTGCAGCCGAGGCGACGCGAAGGGGTCAGCATCTGGAAAAGAGAGAGAGAGAGAGATAACTCCAGATTACAAACCATGCCACCAATAACGCCGTGAATTTTGTTAGGGCGCTTGTTGCAAGTACTGAAGACAGAAAGTAGCACTCTGGCGTGTTGACTTGCCCACATTTGTGGAAATACTGTCACATGTACTTTGTGATCAGCAAAGAACGTTGCGAAGGACGTGTGGTCAGACGTTACGAACACTGTCGTTTAAAAGGTTCTAAAAAGATCAAGGCAAGATTGCTGCAGACAAAGGCCAAGGCAGCCTGCTCACTGTTATGGAGGCTACGAAACTACCCGCGCTAGCTGGGTCATAAAGAGAGCTATATTGAAGCTGTAGACAACGATTAATTCTGGCATCATCTGTAATGGCTGGGTAACAATTAAGATCACGTGGATCGTAGAAAATGCTGTGGCCAGGCCGCTGCTGATGAATTGTGAAACAACCTTCTTTGCTAATTGGGCAGCTTTAAAGCGCCCGCAAAATCGCGCAAATCATCAAGCACCACCGGCATATGGAGTTATACTACCCAAATACAAGGCAACGCTGCCGATGCTGTTGCTCATGACGACGGTTTTGGTGAATCATGGCGTAGTCTTTTCTAAAGGACGGGCAGCTTTAAGGCACCCACTCGTAATGCTTTTCACACGACGGCACAATGTAGCTTCAAACAATAGCGTTGTCTTATGGTGGAATAGTCGACTTTTACCGAGAATCCACTTTGACTTCATTGGGAACGTCACCACCAAAATCTTTTGTGATCATCCCATAAAAACAAAGGCGGGCGCCCGGGCAGGGGGTCTAGGGGGAGACCCCCTCCACCCACTCTAGTCACCTAAAAAAGGCAGGGTACGCAATTTAATTTCTGACCTTTATATTGACTTAATAGGGAACAGCACGCTTAGATGAAGCCCCCCCCCCGCCCACGCTCTAAGAGATTTACCTGTGCTCGATCAACATAAGGTATAATTATTTCACGGCTTATTTCACGGGATCAAATCCCGGCTGTGGCAGCTGCATTTCCGATGGAGGCGGAAATGCTGTAGGCCCGTGTACTCAGATTTGGGTGCACGTTAAAGAACCCCTGGTGGTCGAAATTTCCGGAGCCCTCCACTACGGCGTCTCTCATAATCAAATAGTGGTTTTGGGACGTTAAACCCCACAAATCAATCATTTCACGGCTGTCCGACGATCGCAATGCATACGCTTTTGAATATTTTAGGCCGGTAATAATTATTTGTATGAGCGACTCTCTCAACACGTTAAGCTGGAATATAGGTGCCCCCCCCCTCCAAAGAACAGCAGCAGAAGAATTTTTGTAGCCCAGTTGGTAAAACAAACGACGCGTGATTTGAAGTTCATGAATGCTTACCCCTACGACAGAAAGGGTGACCTTTTGTCCACTTGATTCATTTGAATTTACGACATAATTACTTCACTGTAGTTTAAAAGTACATTTATGTTCCATGCTTTTCTGGCTTGAACAGTTTGCTGGGATCACTTGGTTACATTCCCGAAGCATTTTAAAGAGAGACCTTCTTGGATAGCGTAGTACCTCAAAATTCATATATGTTCTACTTCATTTCTCGAATTTCATATGTTCTACTTCATTTTCGGACAACACATCTTTTACTGTTATCTACAGTTATCGTGTGTTGGTTTGGCTACCATATTTTTTATTTTTTTTAGATGACCATTCGTACTTCCCAACATATACGAGACAACTGAAGCGGCATCTGCGTTGGACTCGATACTTAACGTGCTAGTCTCTTAGCATATGCTGCAGAAAGACGCTAGATAATGCACAGTCACCTACTTTTGTACAGAAAAATATATCACGTCTAACTAACGTAAGTCAACATAAGTCAGAAGTCTAATAAAGAGGGATTTTCAGACATACACGCTTTTTTTAACTGCACTATTTTTGCATGCTAACA
Organism: Rhipicephalus microplus; assembly: GCF_043290135.1. Lineage (NCBI taxonomy): Eukaryota > Metazoa > Arthropoda > Arachnida > Ixodida > Ixodidae > Rhipicephalus > Rhipicephalus microplus. Next base: position 263,590,795 of record NC_134700.1, on the reverse strand, counting down.
TTAAAGAACCGTTAAAAAGTTCACAGAGCTAAATTGCTAATTAAGGAGAAATGTGAACAGAGATGCTTCCAAGCATTTCCGATGCCAGCTCTTTGTAGTTAAATATGAATGAACTGAATGGTCAGAGCGTAGTAGCGGAGGCGGTGCCTTGAGAATCTCCGAACATCTCCGCGCATTAACGCCCTATAAAGCAAAGCACACATAACCGGAGGAGAGAAAAGTTGTGCAAATTAGGAAGAACGCGAGCCTAAGCAAAAAGGGCGCAGGTAAGTGCGTTGTAATGGCCTGAATACGTTAAAAAACATTAGGAACCCATCGCAGGGACTCCTAAATGTTTTACTTGAATTCGCGGATGTTGTACTACAAATTATCGCAAAAGAGTGACTACTTGGGCTGGTTGGTATTGCATTTTGAAAGAAATTTACTTTTCTTAGTGCGCAAGAGAATGTTCGAGAAAGAAGATAGAGCAGTGAGATAGGACATGTGCGCTCTGTCCTATCTCATTGCTCTATCTTCTTTCTCAAACGTTCCCTGCGCACTAAAAAAAGTAAGTTTATTTAGAAAAACTACAATTTATCCCCATTTCAAAAAGCGGAAGCACGTTTGTGTTGCGCATAAGCATGTATATGACCAGAAGACAAAACTAGCTCGCATCTGTACCACAAATATTCTCTTTTAGATATATCTAAAAGTTATTTTGCTCTGAACCTACGTGCAAACGCAAGCAAGCCCTTTAGAGAAATTTCGATTTTTTTTATCTTATTCAAGGCGTTCAATTCAATGCAACATGTACCAGTGAGCCCACCAAGAACGACTTCACTCCCAATGTAAACACTAGCGAAAGTGTCCATTCAAATTTTTGCAATCGGTCCGTGTAATGTATCTGACGTGTATACAAACTTGAGATACATTAATGAGCTCTTTGTAATGTGAACTACTTTACCTCCACAAGAAACGTGACGTTCATTTGACCTAAAACGAAATAATCTACAGATGGTGGCTAACTGTGTATAAGCAATTTTTGTGCACACATATTGTCCATAGAAATGTATTTTCATGGAGATAAAAACTGATATATAGTAGTTCACGGACAACGTTTTGAATATATATACCTATAGCACTCCAACGTCCAACCATTATAAGAATGGTAACAAGAGCACAGTTATGGCACTGTTCACGATTCTTAAAGGTGAGTCATACAGTGAGCGCAAAAGAATGAGAATTAGTACTAAAAGAAAATAATACGTTTACATGCAATTCAGACAAGTTCTCAGTCCTGTTTCTGCACACCATACACTGTTTCATTTCGCGTGCATGAGCTCTTCAATCCTCCCGAAAAAACACGGCAAGCCACTTCCCGACCCGTGCATAATCTCACCACATAGATATCCGCAGACTTTCTATAATGCCATGATACACGATGGCCATAGGTGACGTCATGCAGTCGCTACAATAAAGGCAACATTGCACCCTAACCTCTCAGACAGTGCGTTCGGACTAGAACAGTCACACCCGACTGCGAGTATACAGTCGGGACCAATCAGAATGCACGGGAAATGCACACGTGCTCTAAGGCCAGCTGTAACGTAGAACGTTTCTGTCTACGCCGTGCCTCCATCTACGCATCCACCCGCTCATCGCGTCCCCACATTTCGTTGCTACAGCCTCACGAGGTGCGTCATTCAGTCTATTTCGCGCGTGCTCGCCACGCAGCCACTTTCCCCCACCAACCTTCCACTGTCGCGCTCATTCTCGCGTCTTTTTTTAGGCGGAAGTGAGGCAAGCCGGGCTGTTGTGCCTATAGGAACACCGAGGAGGAGATGCCAAGCCTGTGCCGAACTGTCTGTGCTCCTTCTTGCTGATCCCTCGACATGCTCGCGCACGACTAGAGAGCAGACAGCCGGCGGCAGTGAGGGAGACGTAGCACGATGGGCCATCCCGGCGCAAAGAAGGGGACGGGAACGGCGCACTGCCCGACCCAGAATTTTAATTGCTCGTCTCCGTTCCTGCAAGGAGGCGCACCGAATGATAACGGCACGAGAGGCACCGGGATTCCTGATCTTGATGGTGCCGAAAGTTTCTAGAGACCCTTCATAATGGCTTTAATGGTGAACACCATTTGTAAAGGGCCTCTTTGTAAAGGGCCTCGAAAGAACTCTAGCGTACAAAGACGGGATAGTGGTTTCTTCTATAGCCTTAATTAACTTTCCCACAGGGCCTCCCCGTCACTCATTTCTTCATAAAGCACGCGGAAAATGTAAGGGCAAAGCGTTGAACCTACAAGGATTGCGCGCTTCTTGACTAGGCGCTCTTATCAGCGCTTGCGCAGTCGGACACACACAAGGTGAAGTAAAATCATTCGATCGCGCATGACAGTCGGGCTAGACAGGGCAGAGCGGGCACACGACTACATAGCAAAGCAGAGTGGGAGACAACTGATTGCCGATATTCCCCGCATATGGACCAACGAAGAGCTTATTTCCTTGTGCTGGACATTATTACCTCGTGCTTGTCATCACATCAATGGCGTAAAAATGCCGTCGCGTACGTCATCAGACCCTTTCCTCTAGACACGTGTGGTACATACCCGTTTACCGCGGGCCGCGGACAACAGGTATACGCCACAGGTGATCGACAATTCGTATAAAAATTTTCATTGGCAGCAGTGACTCGAGCAATGCCAAGAATAAATATCGGTGTCCCAGCAGCAATCGAACCCAAGCATTTCGCGTGGCAATCAAGAATTATATTCCACAGTACCGCACCAGTTCTATAGAAACTGCATTGGAAAACGACCCTATGCATAAGTAATGTTGGCGAAACGTTGAAGTGTGGGCTATCTAATTTTGTAATCATTACAATTGTATTCCTATTGTACGGCCTAACGTCAATTGTATACTTAAGCACCTTTGACCGAAGTTGGTGTATACGTAACGCTAGCCAGGGCTACCATCCACGCTACCACAAGCACTGCGTATCTGTTTACAGCTTCAGAGTTTGTGGTAGCCATGTTGCTGATGGCATAGCTACGCAACTTCTGGTTATATAAAACATATCCGACAGTTCAAAATATGCGAATGCGTGCAACATTTCTACATATATTTAGCGTCATTTCGTAATCTTTACCTCAATAAAAAAAATTACGCCATAGTCAACTTCCCTGCGAATAATTCGCATAACGTTGATTCCCGTGGTACGGAGGATCTGCGGAACTTTTTCAAAGGCTCTTGAAAGGGCCTTTAAGATACCCTTTTATTGTTTTCAATGGGCGACTACTTCATTTCAAATAAGAAAATCAGGTATTTAGCACAGTCATGAGAACAAAGGCTAAACGATATCTGTTTCATTAGTGTTGTGTATAGGTATGGTAAAAAAAGTTGTTTTATGTATCTATTCATGAATGTGAATTTATTTATTCATTTGTTTGTAGATTTATTTATTTATTTATTTATTTATTTATTTATTTATTTATTTATTTATTTATTTATTCTGTACACCAACACGTTTTGTAAATAGCGACATTTACTTCACAGTCAAGTATATAGTCAGAAGACCCCAATCGTTCTTGATTGGGATCATAAATATTCTTAAATTTCTAAGCGCTATATGAACTAATGAAATACGAGGTACCCTTCCTCAAACACTCGATTTTTCAGCCTGTCCTACAACATAAATGTTGCGCAATTCAATCACTTTAATTGATTGTCTCCCACCATCGACAACACGCATCATACAGCAACTACTGTTATTTATGACAGAGAGACTAACATCCTTAGTCGATGTTGTGTCATCTCCCTTAGCTGCGCGTGTTCCTCATTGTTTTAACAATAGAATGTTATCCGTGCTCGTGTCCTGTACTTAATCTAAAGTGCTATTTTCATTCTCACACTCACTGATTCCCTTAATATTGCCTCTACAGAAGCGTGCAGTAAAATACGAAGTGTCTGAACCACGGGTACACTTAACTCGTTCTCCTTTTTCTAGGCTTATTCGAGTACCACTGTTCGAAAGGCGTAGTTCACGCGCCAGAAATATCAACGACCGGCTGCAATAATCATCGTTTTTCGCTGCTCCTGGTCTTCGCCTTGTACAGTCTGAATCACACTTTTTTCTAGAGCGGTCCAGCGAGTGGCAGCGGTCATTATCACCTCGCGTTAGCTGCGACTTTTCGCTCCTGCTTGAATCATAGCGCAAGGGCCTGACACGCGGAATGACTACTTGATATATCATTAGGGTGACACACTGCTGCTTTATACCGAAGAAAGCTCAAGGCTGAAGTTGCTAACCAGCCGCTCTAAACAAGTATGAGTAGGACAGGAACACACGAAAATTATCATACCGCTGAGGATACACAACGGAAGCCTTCATCCCTCGGTTTTTGCTGCATAATATCTATTCACATCCCTCACTACTTCACTAGTTCGCTACACAGCCCTATTTGAAGCTTCATAGTCAGTTGGTGGGACTTGGCGATAAGCGGTTTTATTTACATAGTACCAGCTGATCAATGTATTTGCCAACCTACTGTTAGGCTACATGTGTTACCACAATGCGTCTTAGGAACATCAAGATGACCAGCCACGACAGAACTTACTCGCGAACTCGACGTTCAATGGCGGAGCATTAAAACCATGAACGAATTCGTCTTTTGTTCATTTTCTTGGCAATTGCATACATTTCGACAGTATTATTCGAGCAAAGTTCAATTTATATGCACTGTCAAGAAATTTCGGTAGGATTAACTGCTCTGAAAATCGCTAGTTTAGACATCCGTCTCTTTTAGAGAGCAGTCCTTTGCCGGCTGCAAAAAAATGCGCATTCCACGTGGTTAAATACCGTAACGTCAAGCTGACGCACGCTATATGGTAACATCGCCAATTTCATTGTTGCTTCACTTCTCGGAAGGTCACTTTTAATGGTAAGGGCGAGAGCTATTTTAAGATGCGACACTTGCTAGCACAGTTTCCAATTAAATATCACCGTCTTGCTCACTAGATACGGCGCCCTTTAGGTTTCATTGCAATCATGTTTCGCGGGAAATTATGGTACGTCTATGGCCGTAAAACGCCTCGGCGTTAAAACAAAAACACTGAAAACAACGGAGCTGAGAACCTGAACAAAGCGTGGGCGAGCCTGGTGCCAAGTAAATAAAGAGAGAATGTGCAAGCGGCGAACGTGTGGTTGGGATAATTTTGGATGCACGAGGACAGCCCGCCGCGGTGGTGAAGTTTTTAGACCGCTAAGAAAGAACTTTATATCTTATTTTTTCTCTTTGACTCGAATGGCATTGCAGCTATGCATATTCGCTACCAATTTTCACGAAGTACTTCGAAGAAGGCCCAAAAAGCAGGTATGGATTGAAAGGTATATACCGAGTATTGAAGAAACGGTGGACTTGAAAATAGCGCGATGGCTTAACTGTCGACCGCCATGGTACACGATAGACCGGAGATAGGAAAAAAAATGAAATGTGCGCGGACTAGCAACACCTTTCCTTTCAATAATTCATTTAAACTTTTTCGCTCATGCTTTATAAATCCGTGCTTTAAATCAGTTACAACAATAGAAAAGTTTAAAAAAAGCTTGCACTCGAAAATCCACTTTATTCTTGTCCCGCTAATCTCCTATGCGGTGGGCAGCGTCCATAGTATTGAAATAAAACTGCCCAATAACGCAAGAACTCTGCAGAAAAGCGGTGACATTATTGTTGTTTTTTTGTTAATGGAAGAGTTTGGTCCAACAGAACATTTTGCATAGAAAATTAGTTAGACACTTAACGCATCTGCGTTCAGCATCTGAGACGCTTTTCAACAAAAGAACTTCGTGACCCAGGTGTTGAATCGCTGATTGGATTTTTCACCAACCACAAGAAGGCTCTACATAAACAGAGAAGAGGACAGTCAACACGCAGCCTTCATAATCTCGACAAAAAAAAAAGAAATCTGCGGTGCCTTGCACACTGAGTTGTGAGGGCCGCAAGTACGACGAGGAGCCTGCGTTTCTTAAGCGACAATTCATGCCGATGTCTACTGCGTAGCAAGTCGTTCTTTAGAACATCAAAAATTATAATAAAACTGCTGCATAATAATGACATTTGTGTAAGGTGCACATATCCTCCCACTTTACACACTGCGCATGTCGAAGTGGTCACATTTTTTCACTCGTCGTGACTAAGTCACGGTTCTCTTCACAAAATCTCTGTGCACATGCTACCCTGGCCGTGCTGTGCCCCCTTCAGTAGCCTACTCATTGCGTTCACTCATTATATTCACCTAACATATTCGGATTGACAATAACCGTACAGATACTACACGAGCTAGACCTCTTCGGTCGATCATTACGAATGGAGACTCTATGCGAAAACTCTCGCCAGAAACGTCGGTATGAGAGCATATATTTTACATCGTATGAAGCGCACCTGTAAAGTGCAGTATAAAACACTGTGCGACTAAATGAAAGAAGTGAGCCCTCTAAGCCAAGACATACTCGCACCAACGGGAAACACAGACATGTGTCGTCCAACTCACTCTAGTGAAACGCTAGGTACGTCACAATAAATCTTGCAGCAGAGCTCTTATCATACCTGATCCAATATGTATGCGACGCTATATTAAGTATCGCTATTTTTACATGTGCTTTTGCGTTAAGTGCACCGTCTTCACGTGTAAAAGTAACCGTAAGCACTACAACGGATTGTCGTATATTTCTGCGCATACGAATATGTAGTAATGTAGTAGGTTACTTAATAGATTATTAATATGGCACGCAATCCTCCATGTATACATCGCGTTGATTATCGGGTGACCAGCAGCTTTCAACAATCCACGCAGCTTGGACGCCACACAACTTTCATATGCCCGAAGATTCAATGAGAGTGAATATGAAATATCTTTTCTCGTTCAAAAGCACACACGACCCAATCTCTGATCTGAGCCGCTTACCAACGGTCACGCTGCCGACGAAGCGTAGCGCGACGCGCTCATGGCCGAAGCCGAGCTGAAAAGATGTCCAAACGCAGTATTATTCCGGTACGCAGAGCGAAGTTCGTTGCGGCAGCACAAAAGGAGGCACTACAATCCGCGCGAATCCGGTCACTATACGTCTTCGAAGAGGGGGGCACTTCTGCACAAAAGCTACACCAGGTGAACAGGGCCACCAATCACAGGATAGACACAATCACAGATGAAACTTGGCCCGCTTCAGAAAAAAAGTGCCTGAACGAAAGTATATACGCGCAGGCAAGGTATTCTACGAGCATCAGGCCGGTGTTCGCGAATCTCCTCTACTGAACGGGGCAGCCAGCGAAGAAGCGACCGGCTGTCCCGAGACTCCGGTGTCTGGTTTCGAGGATGGGAGAGGAGCGAACCTCGGGCGCTCATTCCTTGCCGTCATGACGTCACGAGGCTGCGCAGGTCTTCGGGCGCTCGCCAGGAAGGGCTCAAAATAGCGGCCCATGCGGGTCAAGTCCCGAATCGCGGCCTCGAGGCTTCAGCCTCTTTCGTCACCAGCAGCGCCGCTTCGTCGCTGCCAATGTGACCCACGACGGAGCAAGACGACAGCTGGCCGGGTACCCGCTCTCTTTTTTGTTGTTGTCGTTGGGCCGCCAAGCACACATCCGCATCACGCATCAAGCGGTCGGTCGCAGGCCCCGAGTTCACAGCGAGAGTCAAGGACATGGTTTCAAACTCTGCAGTTCTACCTCATCATGATTATGCGGATCAGTTAAGAAGGTATCAACAGCTCACAGGCGATAAGGAAAAGGGGCAGACTAAGTAGAGCCAAAGAGAGCTGACTTCCATCATCTCCCAAGTTCAGCGCACCTTGGAAGCCCGCGCTGTCGTATGCTGTCGTAGTTTGGCGTACCGCAGGCAAAACCACGACTAGCATAGCAATCTGTAGTGCATTGAGCACGCATTCCTGCTACGGAGGAGTTTTCTCCTTGTTATTCGAGGGCACTGATGATGACAAGTGCGGAGCACTTATAGGGCCTGGGCTGTCGTATGCGGCCGTAGGTCTTCGTAACTCAGGACAAACCGCGCATAAAAACAGAGAGAAGGAAGCAAGCGAGAATAGAGAGGAGGAGACAAAACCCGGAAGAGCATTATAAAGGGAAAAAAAAGAAAAAAACTAGATGAGGAAGGGGAGAAAGAAATGAATAGACAGAAAGAAAGAAAGAAACACACTAAGGTCTGCAAGACAGAAAAAGAAGGAGAGAGAGGACGGAAAAAATGCGAAAACCGAGGAGAAATGACGAAGGCGACCCAACTCCGCACTGTCTTTAGCTTTGGCATTCCTAGTACCAGGCTTGCTTGAATTTCGTTTTTGTTTTTTATTTTTAGTGAAATCTGGTTGGAAGTCCGCGCTCTTGGCCTCTACTGATCCTGGCCCTTTTCGTTGTCATCTACGCGCTGTTCATGTCTCGTTAATAAATCCTTACCAATTCGCCCGAGTTTCTGTTGTATACAATGATCCGAAACTACTGGGCGGTTAGTCGTTCACGGCCCTAGACTGGCTAGTGAAAACGTAATTGTGGAGTGATAATAGTCGACGAGATTTTACGTCCGGAAACCACAATATAATCATGAGGAACGCCATAGAGTATGGCTCGGAAAAATTCGACCATCTGATGTGCATTCTGCAACACTCTTGGCAGAAAACAGCTCATTTGGATAGGTGGAGAGACGCTGCAAGTTTTAAAGGAATATGTACACATAAGGCAAGTAGTAACCGCGGAGCCGAACTATCACAATGAAATAACTAGAAGAATAAGGTTGGGGTGGGTCACATTCGGAGAGCATTCACAAATCATTAATGGTAATCTACCACTAACCCTCAAGAGGGAGGTATATAACAGTTGCATTTTTGCCATTATTTACCCACGGAGCCGAAACCTGGAGGCCTACAAAAGGTGTTCAGCTTAAATTGTGGACGATGCAGCGAGCGATAGAAAGGAAAATGATAGGTGTAACTTTAAGAGACAAGAAGAGAGCAGGTTGGGTGGGGGAACAAACCAGAGTTAAGGATACGATGGTTGAAATCAAGAAGAAGAAATGGACATAGGCCGGGCACGTAGCGCGTAGGCAGGATAGCCACTGGTCGTTAAGGGTAAGTGACTTGATTCCCGGAGAAGGCAAACGCACGAGGGGGAGACAGAAAGTTAGGTGGGCCGATGAGATTAAAAACTTCGCAGGAATAATGCAGCAACAGAAACCACAAGACCGGGATGATTGGCGGTGCATGAGAGAGGCCTTTGCCCTGCAGTAGGCGTAGTCAGCATGATGATGATGATGATGATGATGATGATGATAATAATAATAATAATAGTAATAATAATAATAATAATAATAATAATAATAATAATAATAATAATAATAATAATAATAATAATAATAATAATAATAATAATAATAATAATAATAATAATAATAATAATAATAATAATAATAATAATAATAATAATAATAATAATAATAATAATAATAATAATAATAACAATAATGTGCTTTAAGGTGTGCCTAAACCTAAGTAATATTTCGCCTTTTTTTTTAAACGCGGACGCAACCATGGAGTCAGTCAGCTGTCGGGCAACAAACTACAAGACTACTGCAGCGCATCCCATATTGGCAAGTAATGACGCAACTGTATCACCGCCATTTTTTTAAAGAGAAAGATGTGCGCCTGGGCTCTTACCCGTGGTGTCACCGTGTCCACCACAGTAAACAAACCATTGCTAGCTTGGAGATTTACTAAAGTTAATATGTTGTCGAAAAACACTTCCACACAAATCGTTTCCTATGTGATACGATGGATGACCCAGTAACATTGACACTTCCCGCTGAGTGCAAGGCAATGGATTCGAGTGCCCACCATGTGGTAGCTGTGGTGTATGAAGAATTGAAACTTAAAAGAACTATACTGAGTTTTCTTCTACTAACTGTTGCTGTTCATGTACTGCTTTATAATGTTAAACAACGTGAATCATTCAACTCACGGCTGCACCAGAGGCTTTAAAAACAAATCGAGTGCAACCAAATCCGTTGAGCTCTCGAAAGTTTCACAGAGAACACAATTTGCACCTTCCCGTTGGTGAGACTGGGAAACTGAATAATCAAATTTTATAATGTACCCTTTTGAAATCACCGATTGACAGCGTGAAGCTGAGAGCGTTAGGGGCTGTGCGTAGAAGTTGACTTGCTCTCATACTCGGGCGAAGACAACAAATCAAATGTAAAAAATAAATCCCATGAATTCGAACATCCAGAAATGCCACACCAACATGAAGTACGTGTTAGTGGAAGTAATTAAATTTCATCACCTTACGTTCTTAAACGTGCTTCCGAACCCAAGCACACAAATCTTTTTACACTTTTTACAGCAAAGCTCTCTTAGTCTGTCTTTGTCGTCAGGAACAGAGACAGAGAAGAACTTTCTAACTAAGAACATGTTACTTAGAATAATGATAAATATTATCATGCCAATTAGGACTTATTGAATTAGAGTTCAGAATTGAGACGTGTTAATTAACACTGTGTCAATTCAGCCCATGTTGATTAAGACCATGCTTATTGGTGTCTCGCTAATTAAAGCCTTGCTCATCTCCATAAACAATTGTATCGGGCCAGTTGGTATGAATCCATCCTCGTAGGAAACGCAGCAACTATTACACAGAACGCACAACACAAACGCTTGTGTTGTGTATAATAGTTACTGCGCTTCTTACCAAGATTGCTCATCTCCGTTGTTAGTCCAGCCACACTATCGCAAGTAGCCCACACTTTTTTTTTTTTTTGCCCCCATCAAAACGCGCTCGCCTTGGTCGATATCGGAACCGTGACCTCGAACGCAAAAGCGCAATACCACAGCACCACCATGGTGGGTCGAGCAAAACTCACGCCAGGTTTAGCCTCGACACCGATCCCCCTTTTGACAACCCGGCGCCTGTGGGCGCCAAGGGCATCTTTAAACATTGCAGAAAATCAGCGAGTGTAAAGGCGGAGGTGACAATCGTTTACCACCGCGACGGCCGAGCTTTTAATCAAAGCGAGGACGGGCACACTTGAACGAAGTGTTCGATCACGACACGGTGACACGGTTCAATTTAGACTTTGCAACCATGAGTATACTTCTTTTAAATTCCATAGCTGCTGTCCTTACTTTGCTCCTTGAACATTCCCGTTAGCGGGTGTCCAAGCAATATTGGCTCGATGTATCGTTTATCTCATTCAACGTCCCATGGCAACTCGAGATAAGCGAAAACACTACGGTGCAGAAGCCGGCTTTGTAACGATTGTAAAATCGCGGAGCGCGAAATAAAGCTAATAGTTTGAAGTGATCGTATATAGGCTTCATTCAGAATAACGTCGATCAAAAACAGGAACTGTTCGGCACATAGGTGCACAATAATCCCATTTAGTATGCGAGTCCGGATAAGGGTTCAAGTGTAACTCTGCTACAAGAGTTTGATCAATTCTGTTATTTAGGTTAAGGGAAATAAATAATTTATTATTTTATTGGTTTTAATTGCTTTTAGCTTAATGATATTGCGACTATTTGGTTCATCACATCGTATACGATGTGATCGACTTTTAGCGCTTTTTCACCCCTAGGCGAAAAAGCGGAAAAAAAGCAGGACCGAAAAGGCACACATACAACCACACGTTTATAGTTACGTCTTTCATCATCCACCCTGCTTCAAGATAAGCGTATACTATAGTTGACCTTCTCCCCTTCTCTTCATACCCCTTACCATTTTTCTCTCTCTGTAACGCCGATGAGGGCACGCCCCTCCTGCTAACAAGCAAAACGGCCCGATAAAGAGAAATACGAAAAGGCAATTATCGTAGGCATGCGCGGCACTCCTCTTTAGGGGGGGGGGGGGGGCGATGGTTTATCGCAACGCTGTTATTGCTTGATTGATATGTGGGGTTTAACGTCCCCAAACCACCATATGATTATGAGAGACGCCGTAGTGTAGGGCTCCAGAAATTTTGACCACCTGGGGTTCTTTAACGTGTACCCAAATCTGAGCACACGGGCCTACAGCATTTCAGCGTCCATCGGGAATACAGCCGCCGCAGCCGGGATTCCATCCCGCGACCTGCGGGTCAGCAGCCGAGTACCTTAGCCACTAGACCATGGCGGCGGGGTCACAACGCTGTTATGGTAATTTAAGAATCTATGTTATCTCTGCTCTCACAGCTGTTTTCAATAAGCTCGAGCTGTCACTCACGGATCACGCCACCTGTCGCGTTGGTTGTTGTGAATAATTCATCAGTATTCGACCTCCGACGACGCTTTGCGTGATTTTTTTTTAGAACCGTGGGATGTCGTGAAAGAAAAACACGGAACCTTGATATTTTTCTCGGATCCATAATGCAGCGCGCAAGACGTCTGTCACTGAGCGCAATAAGGGACTCTGGGCAATACGTGCGCCACGCTTCAGAGATTTGGGCCTCCATCCAAGAAACCAGCGTGACCCCGTGCGTAAGCAAGCGAGATTGCCAGAAATTTGACATTAAGAAACACCTGTGCACTACGCATCGTGACGGTCGAGATTAAAGCGATCGTTCATTCCGCGAATCGTTAAGTAAGAAGCGAAACAGGATTGCAGTTGCACACCGAGCTGAAAGATTTCTTCGTCTCGCCATTCCACCTCGTCCGCGGTTGCAGCTCCCGAGGTTCATGCCTGGTGTTGTCGTTGCTGTTGGCTTTCTTTACTATAAATAAACTGGGTGATGCGAGTTGAACATTCTGAGATCGTCATCGTCAGTATACATTTATATCCGCTGCACTACAAAGGTCGCTCAGAGGTTTTTAATGACCGCTCAGCAGGTCTCTTAACTTCAACACAGCATTGGTTCTCTGCCTTTTTTTGGCTACACCTGTGTGCTTTAGATATTCTGATATGCTACAAATATAATTTTACCATGCATGAGAGTACGCGTGGGGCCCATTATGGTATCACATATGGTTTTTATAGCCATCCGTCGTCAGTTAAGTATGTTGCCATGCGGCACTCTGTGACGCCTGGTTATTATTTAATCTTCTATCACGCTATATTACGTATGTATACGCAGTTCGTTCCCAACAAAACGCTTGCACAGACTTTTTGTGCGCAGGAGTTTCTAGCCCCTGTATAGCTCTGTGTTGGAATACTGGGTAATTTATTGATATGTGGGGTTTAACGTCCCAAAACCACCATATGATTATGAGAGAGACGCCGTAGTGGAGGGCTCCGGAAATTCAGACCACCTGGGGTTCTTGAACGTGCACCCAAATCTGAGCACACGGGCCTACAAGATTTCCGCTTCCATCGGAAATGCAGCCGCCGCAGCCGGGATTCGATCCCGCGACTTACGAGTCAGCAGCCGAGTACCTTAGCCACTATAGACCACTGCGGCGGGGCTTCGAATATACTGGTTAGCCACGTAGAGGACCCCGCTTCGTACTGTGTTTCATCCAGGATTTTTTTTTACAGCGACAGTTGTTACCCGATCAAAACGGCAGTGCGGCAGTGGCAGTGGGTAGTTGTCCGCCGCCGGTGTCCGTATTTTCTTAGTTCGCGCGATAGCGGTTTTAGACACCGGCGGCGGCAGCGGCAGACAACTACGGCACCCTTGTTGGGATCTCATAACTTTTCGCTGTAAAAAGAAAAGAAAAAAAGGGAAAAAAAAAACGTTCGCAATTTGAGCAACTAGTATAAGGCTCGAACCAACAGTGGAGTCCGGGTTAGACTTAGCTGCTTCCAAATTTTTGCTAGTAATGGCATGCTTTTGCTAGAGATGCCAAGTTCTTGCTAGTAGTAATAACTATGACTACGCTTTGATATTTTTTTTTAATGTGAAGCTTTTCTTATTGAAGTGCAGGCACTTAGAGCGTTTCTATCTGCATATCTATCTTTATATCTAGCCGCCTATTCGTCTGGCTGCCCTCGGGATCTCCTCCTCCACTTGAGGCATGCAGATCAACATAAGTATAGGGGCAAGAAGGTTTGATAAGGTTGTGACCACGACGTGAATAACGTGAAAGTCCTGTCGCGTACGTCGTCGAACCTTTTCCTCGAAACATGTGTTGCACCTCCCGTTGGCCACACACCGCTGTGCTTAACGTGAGTAGTTTATTAACAGCTATTAAACCCGGGAACGTTGAGAACAAACGTTGGTAACTTTATTGTGAGAGCATTAGGAAAAATTGACGTGAGTAGCATTGAGGTGACGAATTCAAAAAGTAAAAATCAAGGTCCCCAGCAGGAATCAAACCCTAGAACTCTGATTGATTGATATGAGGGGTTTAACGTCCCAAAACCACCATATGATTATGAGAGACACCGTAGTGGAGGGCTCCGGAATTTTCGACCACCCGGAGTTCTTTAACGTGCACCCAAATCTGAGCACACGGGCCTACAACATTTCCGCCTCCATCGGAAATACAGCCGCCGCAGCCAGGATTCGATCCCGCAACCTACGGGTCAGCAGCCGAGTACCTTAGCCACTAGACCACCGCGGCGGGGCAAACCCTAGAATTCTGCGTGGCGATCAAGTATTCTACCTTAGAGCCACGACGCGTCTCGAAACTGCTTTGAAAGAACGCCCTATGCAGGCGTTATGTTGGCGAAACGTCAATTGTAGTTGCCGTACTGGCTAGCCAATTTTACAGCGAACGCTGTTACGAGATCACAACTCGGATCACGCACAGCGCCGTAGTTGTCCGCCTCCGTCGCCGGTGTCCGTAACCACATCGCGGGAAGCTAGAAAAAAAAAACTTATACCAATGACACAGTTGGACTTGAACTTGGGTCCGCTGGGTGCCAGCCCAGTATTCTGCTACTCAGCCACGCTGGTGCTTGGGACCAGTTGGCAAACTTGCCTTAGGCAGATTTGATGTCGGGAAAGCAATAGCGTTAATAACGACTCATTAAGCGCTTTAAAACAGCGAAAGTACAACCAGTCGTCGCACGATGAGCCTAGCCTAACGAGAGGATCGTCCAATGGTCCAACCCATTAAAAATCTTGTTCTTGTTTCTCGATATTAACTGTAGTGATACCCACTGCACCCATAATTCCACATCGTTGTCAGCCACTGCATTAACAATTGGCACAAAATTCCTCGCAATAGTTTAGCAGATACCACGCTTCTCAGACGAATGACAACAAAAAATAGCGTAGGGAATGCCGGCCTACTACCCAAAAATTTATATTAGCAATACGTTGTGGGTATCAAGCTTAATACCATAGTGGTTATCAAGCAAGTGTGTTTGCAGCATTTACCCACTGATTGTTTAGAAAAGGCTTTGAAACACCGCTCTTCTATAGCTTTCGCTGTGACTGTGCTGCGCCTTCCGCGCAGGCCGGGTATTTTCTTTTTTTTTATTCCATAACACACGTGCGTGCTTAGAAATGCAGAAACGCGCATGCGACGACAACACGTCTTCAGCCCACGGCGTAACATCCGAGACTACGATATGCAGGCGACCTGGGCAGCGACATTCCCGAAGGAAATTGCTTTCCCAGCTCCATGGGCGGCAGGAGTGCAAATATTGAGCACGCTTTGTTGAGCTAAAGCGACATTTCGCGAGTGCCCATCTACACAAGGAGCCACAACCCGGAGCCACAACTCCAGCGGTCGCATCCACCTTCGAAGTGATTTCGAGTCGTAATTGAAGAATACGGGAGGACGTCGGCACGTGTCCAAAAAGCACTCGTTCTCGACGCTGTCATTGCGGTGATAACGGTGGTGTCGTTTCCAAAAACACTCGTTGACACGCCAGACAGCCGGTATGACAACGACGTTTCTGTTTTCAAGATTTGCAATGACCATCCAAATGGTCTCGCTTTCTTTTTATTTATTTTTTTTATTTTTGAGAGCTACACTGGACAGTCTGGTCGAGTTGAATGAAAATAGGTAACTGCCTCACGTCTTTTTTTCTTTTTACTTTCCGTATTCTGGCTGCCCTTGTAAAGCAATCGTTGTCGGGGGGCATCCTCAGCTGCGTCCGAGAAACGTCGATGGAAACAGCGCACAGACGGGACGGAAGGAAATAAGATCAATCGTGTTTTCGCAACACACATACGTAAACAGAAATTCGGGAAAGAAGATCGAATTTTTTTAGAAAGAAGACCGTGACAAGCATTACGCGTTTCGTCTATCTGGCATTGATACACGCGCCGAGACCAAAGCAGAAGGCGTCCAAGTGGCGCTTTCCAGCGGCGAGGCCTTCGGGGTCGAAACTATCCTGCACCGCGCCCTCCCCCGCACCTACAAACACACGCACAGGCAGGACATTGACGCAGGAGCCGCATCCGCTGGCGGGCTGAGCGCAGATTCGCACTGGCGAAACTTTCTCGGTGGTTTGAGCAAACAAACTCGTAAGCAGGGGGAGTGTGTGTGTAGAGAGGGGGCAGTGTGTGTGTAGAGAGGGGGCAGTGTGCGAGGGGAAACCCTTCTCGTAACTAAAACGAGGGGCCATGTGAAGGAGAAGGTGCGGCAGAGATACAGGCCCCACGGCGAGCTTTTCGTGACGTCAGAAGTCACGTGTTTGCGCGTCGCGCGACTTATAGCGGCCCAATATGGCACCGCTACACGGAGGCGTCGGAGGGAGGGATGCCCGCCGCCACAATAGCAAGGTCGCGAATTTCGTTCGTTTCTGCGCTCCAGATTTGTTTGGGGGCGGTGGGAGGAGGGGGGCGTTTCGCCACCATCTTTTTGCGAGGAGGTGGTGTGGGACGCAACACCCTTCAAGGACGCTGCACGTGTATGTGTATGCTTTAGCACATTCGAGAACCGAGGGAATTGGCTGCACACAACGTGTGCGAAAAGGCACGAAAGCTTAAGCGCAAGGACTGCAGCTTTTTTTCGCATCGCACGCCGCGCACAATAGTACAGTTACTTCGGGACGCTACGCTAACAGGAAACTTTCGAAGCCATATCTCCACGACTGCTCGTTGTCGCTGATAGAAGGTACCCTGCAAGCGGCTTTAGACACGCGCAAATATCCAATTTCTTTCTTGCTTTCAAAGTGGCTCGCCGTCCCCAGTGAATGGAAAGGGGAGGGGGGGGGGGGGCTTTTTGACGTCAGCAAAAGTTACCGCCAAGGTTGCGCCACTCCTGTTTTTCAACAACACTAACGCATCTCTCTGACGACACTAAGAGAACGCGACTGGCTCTCCGGTTGCTCTATACCAGACAGTTTATGCCCTGGACGTCCACCGTTGGCATTCTCTCCTCCCTCCTCGTTAACAAGATTAGCGACTCGCCCACGTGAAGGCTGCTACCTATACTTGTTTTTTTTTCTTTTAACAGAGTAGTGCTGTCGTCAGCACGCGTCAAGGGCAGTTGCGTCATGTCTACTCGAGTTATACATTGAGCTCCACAGGCTTTTACGCAGGATGAAAAAAAGTTTGCTCATTCGACGTCAAATATATCGAGTGAAACAACTTACAAACGCCAGAAATTTCCCTGTGTGGCGAGAAAACAAGCTTCGATTATTTTACACAAACGGCTGTATTCCCGGCTCCCGTCGTATCCTTCAAAGTCCCACAGAGACTGTGGAGGTGCTCGCAAGTTGCTGTGGCCTTGTCAATTCGCACCCACGATGACCTAATTCGGGCGAACCAAATGTGTTGAATGTCTTAGCAAAATGACAGAAAATCGTGCAGTATGTGAAACGATGGATTAAGCCAGCTTCTTGCAACTATAGCGACAGCGTACGTAAACGATTGTAGGCCGCTCCGTTTTATCGAAATTTGAAAACTCAAGTTGTGAGGGGTCGACTTACAATTGAAACCAAAGCTAGTATACCACATGTTACGGTGGTGCAAACGAGAAATCGGGAACCCTGTGGGATGATTACTATATTACGTTCGCGTTCGGCCTAT
The DNA here is from genome assembly GCF_043290135.1 of Rhipicephalus microplus. Lineage (NCBI taxonomy): Eukaryota > Metazoa > Arthropoda > Arachnida > Ixodida > Ixodidae > Rhipicephalus > Rhipicephalus microplus. The sequence goes on along the minus strand of NC_134700.1, from coordinate 263,572,922 downwards.
ATCTATAGCTCATACCGTATTTCCTCGCGTATAACCAGCCTCCTCAGCAATGATTCGCAGAAAATTTACTCGAAATGATACTCGCGTATTGCCGAGAAGCTAGCTTCTTTGCATTGCTGTAGAACATTGCCGTGAAGCCATTTCTGCTCACCAACTGGTTTCTCTTGGTGGTATGCGAAATCGTCTCGCAAGAAGCGGGGAAGTGATTCTTAAATAAAAAGAAAAGAAAAGTGAGCCCCATAACTGTCTCTCAGGGGGAGGACACCTCAACATTAGCTTACTAGGGGGGGGGGGGGAAGGGATTAAAAGGATAGGATTAAATGGTATACAGATAGTGAGATGGGGAAGGAGAGCGCGTGGCACAGGGGAGCGACATCGAAAGTAAGGAGAAGATAAGGAAAGATAAACACGGTCGCAGGAGTCTGAGGACGGGGCACCACTCGGCGAGAGTCCTTGTCAGCGTCAGGACATGGCGTAGGGCGAGCCCAGTCGGCCAGAGCTGCGCTGTCGTCGGAGATCGCAGGGGCACAACCGGTCGGGACGAGATCCAGAGAGCGAGTCCATCTCGCAAGAAGCCCGTGCCTTCCCGTAGGAAATGGGAATACCAAGGACGCACTCCAAGGCTATCAGTAGCCAGGCATCAAAGGTCACGAAGAAGACTGAATTGACAGTGACAAGGGAGCACGTGTTTTCACTCAAGTGACTAAATAATAATTTTCTTTTTACTAAGTGCACTCACGCGTTTTCTTTCTTTCGTTTTTTGCCACATGATATTAGAGAGGTAGACCAGCAGTAGAGTCGACTTGCAATCGCACAAGTATGTAACTCTGAAAATAAGGCACTGCACAAACGTTCGTAATCTTTTGTTACAAGTATAACGCACAGCCTGTAAATGAGATAGAAAGAACCTGCCAAAGCTCATCTTTAGACACTGATAATACATATACAGGCTTACGAAATATACATTATCAAACTGCGCAAAAAACGAACGGAAACACGAAAGGAGAGAAAAGCACGAACAGGCGCAGACTATCAACTTGCTTGCGCTTTTCTCTCCCTTTGGACGACGAAGTGTTCAGGTATCCAAGCGCTTCTCTCTGTGCTCTCCAATTTTTCTCGGTGAAACCTTAAGTTTTTTCTAGTGCCTCGGCTCCGCGTCTTGCGGCCATGAACGCCTTCCGGAGGACCGCCTGGACAGCGGTCATCCCGGCCAACAACCGCGAGGAAGAGAGGAACTTCCCTCAGGGACAGCGAGGACACAGAGCTGTACTCAGCCGCCTCGGAAGACTCATCCAACGATGATTTCATTTCTGGTCGGGGCAAGAGGGCGAAGAGGAAGATCGTCAACGCAGCCTCGCCCACCTCTGCGAGTACAGCGACTATGAAGCCAAGGCATGAACTCTGGCCACACGTCATCATCTTCGTGCCAGAAGAGTCCTCAGGAAACCTGTGAATGCTGAACAGGCAAGCACTCTCCGCTTTTTCGGAACGTGTGGTACCTCATAAAATCAAGTAAATCAGAGTAAATACGCGAAAAAAAATGTACTCGCCATAGAATTTTTCCAGGTGAATGTGCTTGGACCACTCAACCAAGTGACTGAGCTAGGCGGCATTAAAGTGTGCCCCTTTGCACCGATTGACAACGCATCCACTGCTGGGGTGATATACGACATAGACATTGCGATTCTCGACGCTGGCTTGCGTACCCTCATCAAACCGGCAAATGGGGGTTCTGTCATCACTCAGGTACACCCACCACCTTGGGAAGCCACGCTGTGCGAAACTGGTATTCAAAGGCGACTGCACACCATCCCGTGTCGAAGTCGGACATTTTCGACATCCTGTTCAGCCTTTTGTACAAAAGCCACTTCAGTGTCACCAGTGCTTTAAACTATACTCACGGCAAAGGCGTGTGCCCGAACTCGCTACGGTGCCCCCGGTGCGCAGAACCCCATTTGGAAGATGCGTGTCAATCCACATTTCTTAAATGCGGTAACTGTAATGGCTCACATACTGCCTCATCGAAAGACTGCCCTGGAATTAAGAAGGAGCGCGCAGCAAATGGCCACAGACCATTCGACCCACAGGGATGCTGCCGAAACAGTCCGGTGTCGGCAGCGGCGTCGGTGCAATCGTTCGACCTCAAAGACTGCACAAGCTCGAAACAACAGTGCCACCTCTACTGCTGCACCATTAAGTCAAGCCGCAACAGGACCGACAAATTCAAAGAAGACTGTGGAGAGGACTATCTCTACAGAGGAATGGCCTATTCTTCCAAGTCATCTGCTAACCATAGACCGTCAGAAGACCACGCCCACTCGGGGTCTTCACCAACCGCTGATGACACATATAAGATGGCAAAGTCATAACTATGCTTTGTTCTCTCATAGATGCCATCCGGGAGATCTTGTTTGGCATGAGTTCAACGTCTGCTCGAAGCGCTCTCAAAGTACTGGACACCTTAAGCCCAGTACTTGAATCGCTCTAGTAGAAATATGACTAACGATCACCATCATTTCTAAGAAGTCAAGGAATCATCCATCATTCAGTGCAACTCCAGTGGACTAAAACCGCGTCTTTTCGAACTTCCGTCAGTTAGTGCGCGTCAACATGTTCCAAGTCATCAACATTTGTGAACCCAACGCGTGTGGGAGCTCTGCTCTCTCTCCCTTTCTCCATCTTTTAAACTCCCTCATCCCTATCCTCAGTGTAGGGTAGCATACCGGTCACTCCAGACTGGTTAACATGTCCCTGCCTTTCCTTTCCCCTCTGTTACTCCTCCTCTCTTCCTTCATGTTTCTGTTCATCTTTTGCACAGTTACATAATGGATCATTACCAACTCACCCATCTTACCAATTTTGTGCAATTACGAAAGATATGCCCTGGGGAAGCGTCATTACAACATACATTGCATAGAAGCTGCATCTCCACACGAAAGCGTCTAGCATGAACTGACAATGTTACTGAGCGATGACAGTGCCTTTGTCACGGCATCGCGTATGTTATAGCACAGTTTAACCGTGAGTGCGAAATGCGAAGAATAAAGCGACCACACGAGCCCCGAGTCAACGTTCCTTCATTTGCCTAACCAACAAACGCAATACTTTCTTGCTTCCTCAGCCAGCTGTTTTGGTAGTGTGATTTTGAGACACCTTCAGAAGGTGACTACTGCCGTAACTGAACTTTTAGAGACACCACCAGATGTGCTTACACTCACCATGCCACCTTAGAGATTCTGGCGCTTCTCTTCTTTCCTTGCATTTAAATGTCTGTGTCTTCGCGCTTATTCTTCGCGTTTATTCAATCCTGTGATGTGCCGAAAATGTTTTCAAGCTCCCGTTTCAGTAATATCCTCCAAGAGGCCCTTCAAAAGCAAGCCAGTTACGGTGACGAAATTGCGCGCTTTCTCGGGATTAGACAAAGGATGGAAAATGCCCACCGCCGTGCAGTCGCCTCGCCGTCTCTTTTTTTCCGCGGCAACGCCCCCTCTCCTCTATCTTTCTGGAACACACACGTGCACTTACGCACCCAGAAATACGTACGAGCACACCCAGGAACGAAAAGAACACTGGAGAAGAAAGAGGCAGCCAGTGGCCGGGAAACTAAAAGCGTCCTGCGGCGGTGTCGCGATGCTCGGTGAGGAACGAGAAGCGTCGCTAGATTCCGGCAAAGTGGGGTTCGGCAATCGCCCCGCGCACGCGTCCCCTGCTCGACACAACAGCGGCGGTGCATCGCAAGTGAGATGGCAGAAAAAGAGGCAGCGTTTCGTGAAATACCAATCTCGGAAGAGTGTCGCAATCGACCGCGAACCACGGGACGATGACGCCAGCGTTACGAAGCAGGGACCCCGGGGTATGCATATCGCCGCAAAGTGGGGAACGACGAGCGTCGTGTTGACAGCTACCTCTTCACCGAAGCCACAGTGACGGTGCAGAAATGTCTCGTCAAAACGAGGTCTACCTAGCACTTCTTTCAGCGAGGCTGCAGGCGACACGTTGCAGACTCGTGGTTAAAGCTTCGGAAGTTGCTTTTCTGAACCATACGGAATCCCCTCCCCCCCCCCCCACACACACACCCTTTCTCCACGTTCTTAGCGAGCTACGAAGTGTCTAAGTTCGTCACCTTAGAAACGATGGTTGGCTGGAGGTGTTAGCACGGTCAATGTGATTCGCTTAAAATTCCGACGCGTTGGTACTCAGTATCATAGAGGGATATGAAAGCACTCAAGAAACTATTAGTACTGTGAGTACATTATTCTATAGCCTTCGTTCTTCGTCCCTTTCACCTGTATATAATCACTGCGAGCGTTTTCTACTTTTGAAGTTTCGTCGCCCGGTTCTGCCGAGTAAAGGTCGTAGAGACCACGACGGTGCTGCTGTCTTTCAATAGCAATAATTATTCGGTTATTAAGTTCCAAAACGACGATATGATTATGACAGACACCGTGCAGTGGCTGGCTCCGGAAATTTTGACTACCCGAGTGATCTTTACGTTGCACCTGAATCTAAGCACACGAGTCTCTCACATTTCACCTCTATCAAAACGTGTCCGCCGCGACGAGGATTCGATGGAGCACGGTGACACTCAACCACCGTAGCAGGTCAAGTGCTCAATATAGGGCCGCAGATTTTACAATGGGCCTTTTCGCCGGCTTTCAACGTACATTCGTTAATTAGCAACATGCGCTAAAACCTCATCTCTCCAAAGTACAGGACAAGGTAATCGAGGGCTGTTCTGCGGGTTGGATAATTACTCCAGAGTGTTTATATAACAGCGCGTAAACAAGTGATGACTGAATCAATGGACTCACTTGTCCTCTCTTGTTTGAACGTCCCTTGCCTCTACGGTGTTCTATGCGCTGGCTTGTCAAACACCGCTAAATACAAGTGTCCAATCTAGAAGCAGGTAATAAAGAATCCTCCTTATTTACGGGTGCATGCAAAAAGAAGAAGTTCGCACATTTTTAAGCTTCATCTTCAAACGTTGAACGGGATTGCGATATCCTGTCCTTAGTGCGTAACGAGTTCAAAATTGCTTGTGTCAGTGAAGTTTTCGCATACGGCTGCATTCTGTGCAATTCCTAGCATGCTTTAAACCACGGACCGTTGTGCGCGTGAAATATTTTCCAACTTGCTATGCCCCACTACGTAGTCTTAAGGGCGAAGGTGCAGTAATGTATGTGCCTTTTGTAGTGGCCCGCTTTAAAACATGAATTCATGCAAATAATGACATGTTCGTACGCCCGACTACAATCTATGCTTGTACCACGCATCATTACTGCGATATTACATGTTGCATTGTGAAGCACGTGTGCAGAACGCTTGTGTTTGTAAAGCATGCAAGTTAGTTTTACTGCATTTCTGAGCAGAGGAAGTTATTTTCACTGCATTCACAAATACCCTTTCAGACACAATGTTGCATGGGGTTGTTTTTGTAATGCCTATCGTACATTTGTCGGAGAGGCCTTAAGTGTTATGTACTCTATGTGTATACGTAAGCCGCATTTGTGTTAAATACATGTAAGAGAGAAAAAAAGACGCGTGGGTCTGTCGTGGAACGCTCCTTGCCACGCGAAGCAGACCCGGTTTTCATCCTCACTCAGATTCGAATTTCTTGTTTTTTTTTGTTTTATTTGCATCTTTCTCGATTTTTCGGTCACGCACAGGATGATAATTTTTCACTCACAGCCAACGACGCCGACGCCAGAATGTCTGTGAAACGAGCTCTTTGACGCTATCGCGTTAAATAAACTTGCCCGGGGGAGGGATGTGATACCTAAATGGAAAGAAGATCAAAGTGAACTCCGTAACTGGCTCTCAGGGGGAGGACACCTTAACAGTAGCTCACAAGGGATGGGGGTAAAAGAGGGATTAAAATGATAGGAATTAAAGGTATAGAGATAGAGAGCGAAGCAAGAGGAGAGAGAGGCGCAGAGACAGCCACGTATGCTAGTAAGGAGAAGATAGGAAAGATGGGCACGGTCGCAGAAGCCCTAGGACGGGGCACCACTCAGCGAGAGCTCTTGTCGGCGTCAGGAGATGGCGTAGGGGGAGCTTAGTCGGCCAGAGTGGCGCTGTCGTCGGAGATCGCGGGGGCACGACCGGTCGGCACGAAATCAAGCGAGCGAGTGAAATCCACTGAACGCGGGTCATAAAGTATTGTTCGAGAGTTGATGAACGAATTCGAATATCTAACTTGCCCCTTTCCACGCAGGTTCTGATGAGCTGACAGTGCGTCGACAAGCAAGCTATTGCGGATTGCCTAGCTAGGCTAGAAAATCGCTCGGGAAAAAAGCAGTTGTCGGTCACCTTCAGAAACTTCGAGCGTGAACGAAGACAGGGAGGAAGAGGGAGAGAATGACAACAGCGTTGGTGTCATTCTTCTTTCTTTCTCGCTGTCACTGTTCGAGCCCCGGTATAAGTTTACTTTCTGCTTTACGAGTGAACCTACGATGGCGAAATTCGTCACATTAGAGTTCTGAGCGCAATTTATCAATCTAAACCAATTCGCTGCGTCACTTCATGTTTCTTCTTCACAAATGATACGATGGTCACGAAACAGCTTGCCGTCAGCTGCTGCTGCTGCTATTCCTCCCCGCAATTTCGGTGAGCCGTAAGAGCAACGTCCCGCCAAAAACAGTGGCAAACTTCAACTTCTTCAGCTCGCCCAAGTCCAAAGCACATAAAGGCTTTCCTGTTGAGCGTAAAGCTCAGTGACATTGGCGTTTTCTCTTAGGTGCGCAAACAACGGTGCTAAAAGGATGGCGAGGACAAAGTGCGAAGACGAAGGGCGACAGCGCACTCCGCTGTCTCGAACGACGCCAGATATGATGCGCCAGCCCCAATCGCCGTTTTTTACGTTGACGGGTGGGCGCTGCAGACACCGCTTTAGGCTTCGGGCACTCTAAAGACAACTTTGCACTGTACGGCGCAGACTTTTCTTACAGTAACGCATCTCTGACAAAGTTTTTTATATCGTCTAATTCCTTTTTGTAGAGTGCCCTTCTCCTCCTCCCACTTTACAGAGTGGGTAAGGGGGGGCAGGGGGTGCTAAGGACATGGGAAGTTCACGCTACAAGAAAGACACTGAAACGAGGGAACAGAAAAATTCAGAGGCAGGAAAGCAGCGGGTAACGCAAAAGCATGTCTTCAATGTCTTTTTATACTTCCTTAGTGGCTTTCTACTACGCACGTAAACGAGCAGCTGTAGTGGGAAGGCAAGCTAAGCCACATCTGACTATAGAAAATTACTCGATTTGATAATCAACTGGCAAAAGAGCTTAAATATAGTAAAGCAATAGCAATAAAATGAATTTATTTTGCATAAATATACAAAAACAGACACTACGAGTATGTCTGCAGGCATCAGCCGTAAAAGCACACAATACAACATACAGGTCATTTGCCCGTCACACAACAGCTGTAATATTTCGTAGTGTTCTTTTACAAATGCAAAAGAGAAGTCTATGAAATCGACCCGTTGAAAAATGGAACAAGACATAATGAAAGGAAGCCGCTATGTCTGTGATAGAGCACGAAAAACAGTGTCCACTTAAATAATCACGAAGAGCTCTCATTACGTCACCATCATGAACTTCGCTCACTGTAGCAGCAATAAACTAGTTTTTTTTTTTTCAATAACCTACAGCATTTTGTTTCAAATGTAATGCATTGTTAAAATTGATGGTGCACAAGTAAACCTCTCTCTTTTTTATTATTCATTTCGGAATCATATTTTCGGCCTAACTCTGCGTACAGTGAAAGTATGAGAATTCTGTTTCTAGAGCTATATTTTTTTTCTTGAACACAACCAAATGAATGTCACGAACAATTAATCTAAAGAAAATTGATATGTGGAGTTTAACGTCCCCAAACCACCATATAATTATGAGAGGCGCCATAGTGGAGGGGCTCCGGAAATTTCGACCATTTGGGGTTCTTTAACGTGCACCCAAAACTGAGCACACGGGCCTACAACATTTTCGCCTCCGTCGAAAATGCAACCACCGCTGCCGGGATTCGATCCGGCGATCTGCGGGTCAGCAGCCGAGTACCTTAGCCACTAGACCACCGCGGCGGGTCATAATCTAAAGAAAAGCCAATGCACATTCTTTTTTTTTAACCTGCTGTCAGTCGTCATGGGGTTTCATACATTCATTTTTCAGCACTGGTTCGAAAGTTGCATTTACGATTCGAAATTCACGTGTGTTTGCTACCTTCAGACAAATTCAAACAGAGATAAATAAAAGCAAGAAGATTAGTTGAGCTCGGTTTTGCTTGCTTTGGGAAAGGGTGAGACCGTTGGTTTGGCGAGATTGAACTTTATCGCATGTTCCGGTTTGTACGCATAGACGACGAGAAGTGTACACACTTCGACTACACGCCGCAACCAGGGAGACGGCATGTTGCGCAAGCACTCAAGAGCACCAGGCCGAACTGGTTGGTCGACGTTCGTTCGGTGGTGGTTCAACAGCGCTATGACAGGAACAATAGAGGAACAAAAACGCAGCGCGTGCGCAGACTAAACACTGCAATTTTATTCAGTGACAGGGGTCATTACGCAGTGAGTGTAAAAGGACCGCATGAGCTCATTGGCCGAACATTGTCACGTGAACGATTCGATCCTTCAATCACAATATAGCTTCTCTATACTCCACCGCAAAGTCAGCGAGCCGCACCTACGGGTCACTGGTGCATCCACGTGTTTCCTTTGTTGTTGTTGTTTTTTTTTGTTTTACCACATAAGCCTCGAAGACATCCCGTATATTGTGGTCCTTGTGTCGGTGCTCATTGTATGCATCTCATCTTTCATTCAATAAAGTTTTTGTTGCGAGTCTGCGCACGTGGTGTCTTTTTTCTCCCGCTGTCATCCCTATGTAAACACAGTTGAACCATCACGGATCACACAGGCATGTTCGGAGAGTTGTTGCATAGCTTGACGAAAGATTCAAAGCGCAGACTGAGAAACAAGGACAAAAACAAGAAGATAGAACATAGGTACGTTTCTATACGAGCAGGAGCAGAGCTACGTAGCTCCAAAGAAAGACGTTTCCTGACATATGTACGTATATGTCATTGTACCGAGTTTCGATTTCCCGACCGGCGACATACCACAGACGCCGTCGACAGACTCAAATTATGCATACTCTACAACGAAGACCAAATCCTGTGAAACAGAGTCGCCGGGAACTGAATGGAGACATCGTACTCGAGGGTAAACGCGTGGGTTTAAGCGAAACAGACGCCGGGTCCATACAGACTTGAAGTTAAACGACACTGAAACGATGCGGCAGGGCACATTGTCACAGAGACACAACAGATTAGAATTCCAGCAAACATTTCCGAGAATTCCCGAGCTGCAAACAAAGCGAGCGCAAGGCATTCATTCGTAATGAAACCGCTCTGGCAGGCAATACCTGAAGGTCACGTGAATTTATTCAACTCACCACATTATTGGCCCTTCTGTTTGAAATTTAACACATAGTGCTTTTTGTATGTTTTGTCGAGTTATATCTAAACAGCAGCCGAAAATATTATTACTAGAATGGGAATATCGAACGGGAACAAACAAGGATATACTATATAGAAATAAAGCCCGCAAAACGTGGTCGACGAGCTTTTGGTGGCACATTTGGCAAAGCAACATGCTTTAATGTAGCAAGCTCACGCAACGACCATAGTTCAGTAGCTATGTCTTCTACTGCATAAAAATGCATCATGAAAAACATGTAATTTTGCAGGCAGCATTGGCAACGTTATGCCACAGAGGGAGCTTTATTTGAATGTTGCTGATGCTGCCGTATATACGCACTAATTTTCTTGCAGTGCCTTGCAATTCCATTGTTAATATTTCTTTATTTGATGCGAGGGATTGTGATTGTTTTTAGTCAGCCTAACAATTAAATAAATATTTAATCCAAGCTACTATAAGATTGATTGATATATTGATTGATTGATTGATTGATTGATTGATTGATTGATTGATTGATTGATTCATGGATTGATTGATTGATTGATTGATTGATTCATTGATTGATTGATTGATTAATTGATTGATTGATTGATTGATTGATTGATTGATTGATTGATTGATTGATTGATTGATTGATTGATTTACATCATTCAGTGAGTAGTTAACCTATAAAGGAAGCATGAACTTGCAGCATGCGAAAGCGTTTCTTTTCTCTCTCTCCATGGCAGCTGTCGGCCTGCATCCTCTATATTCCTTCCATGTCCCTCGAATGATAGGCGTCTTTGTGTATGTCTTCATATCAAATAATAGTAGCAGCGGTACCTGAGCTCCCTGCGCAGGCGGGAGCCTCAAAATATCGCGGGATCTGCGTCACAAATTAAAGTCTATAGTTCAACGCAACTCGGAGTAAATGCAAACAAAGTTGAGGTTAGTGCTCACGCTGCCTTCTTGGGTTTCCCCTGTTTATAGTTTTATTTCCTTAGTCTAAGCCAGGCTAACACTCAAAACGTCGCCGGTGCACAACTCGCCCACACCACTGGTCTCGTGAATTCAAGTGGCCTGTTTGCGTGCAAAGCAAGGCGACCAGCGTTCAATGCGGCATTTCCCACACGCACACCGTATAGACTGCTCGCGAGCCCATACATACGCAATACCAGTCACTATGGTTCATCACATAGGATGAAGAGCGCACTCCGTATCACGCGCTTGAAGCTTCAAAAAATCTTGTCCATACACCTGTAAATTGTTATAGAGTGCGGGTGTACGACGTATACGACGAGCACGGAGCTCAACGGACTCATTCGCTTGCCAGTCACGCACCAGTTTTTACGGGCGAACTTCGTTGTGGGCAATACCTCAACATGATTCACTCCGGGGACATTCTCTCTCTCTCTCTCTCTCTCTCTCTCCGTGCGCGCGCGTGTGTGCGTGTGCGTGTGCGCGTGCGTGTGCGTGTGTGTGTGCGTGTATGTGTGTGTATGTAGTTGTGTGTGCGTGTGCGTGTGCGTGTGCGCGCGCGTTTGTGCGTGTGTGTGTGCGTGTGTATGTAGTTGTGTGTGTGTGCGTGTGCGCGCGCGTGCGTGCGCGTGCGTGTGCGTGTGCGTGCGCGTGCGTGCGCGTGCGTGCGCGTGCGTGTGCGCGTGCGTGTGCGCGTGCGTGTGTGTGTGTGTGTGTGTGTGTGTGTGTGTGTGTGTGTGTGTGTGTGTGTGTGTGTGTGTGTGTGTGTGTGTGTGTGTGTGTGTGTGTGTGTGTGTGTGTGTGATGGTGGTTTGGATGATACTTTTCCGTGAGCTTCTGAGGCAGTTGATGAGCCAGACGAATGTCGCACTCGTAGTATAGCACAAAAGAAAGCTTTTGCATTTTATGATCCCCGTGACAACGCGAGTATAGCACACCGAGGGATAACCTTCTGCACTCTTCGATTTTCTTTTTGCACACCTTCAGTTTCAGATCAGAAACTCGCCCACGTGTCTCGATTCAAAGCTTGTAGACTCATGTTTGTTTCTGCATGTTTATTTTTTCTATCCGTTCGTAAGTATTGCCGGCAGGTTTATTATTTTTTACTCTTTCTGTTGGACAGGCTATGTGTTGGGGTTGTTTCACTTGTCTTTTTCAAATTCCACCTTTTTCTATTATATAGTCAAACTTTTTTGTTTTAGCTTTCCTTTATTTACAACATACAGGATACACAAGCAAGTATATTTACAATATTCACAAGTAGCCGTCAGGTGTGGTCATCATCTACCCCGAAGAGAATGATGACAATGACCGCACTGGATGACTTTGTCCTAGACTTTCTCCCAAAAGAACACTTAGGATGACGATAATTGTCATCTTCCTCCTCCACTATAATGGTGATATTAACCATCATTTTAATTGCCGTTATCTTCTTCTTCAATGACCATAATGACAATGATAAGGATGATGATGTACCGAATGGTCCCATTCGGATCCTTCCAGAGGAGCAATCACATAATCAAAGGAACAGTCAAGGTTCTAACAATCATGAAGATGATTTTTGGCGCCAATCGCAAGACGCCGACTACGCCGATGGTCATCTTTCTTATTTGAGGGGGTATCTATTGCTTAGTGAAAGTCAAAAAGAGAGCTATAGATATAAATACGTAGTACACCAACATGTACTCGCTTACATGTTAGAACACTTCGTCATTCACGGAACGAGAAAATCGCAGTGGCACACTGGAAGAACCGCAAGAACACCTTAGCTTTGATATCACCGAGACAGCAACGCTTCTGGAATTTTTCCTTTCTTTGTCACCATTTTTCAACTCCGTAGCAACCACAGTTTTATCTTCTAGCCTAAATTTACGACACTGTATTCAAGTCGATATATTTTGTCGCATTGATTTGGCATTGCGTGGGCGAGCACGACTGCATAATTATTTGCTTTCAGCGCCGAACGGGCAAAACGATCCCTCCTATAAATGCATGCGTATGTTGCCTCAATAGCGAAGCATAAAGCACTCAAATCGTTCTTGTACGCCAAGTTTGTCTCTTCCAAGTCTTCATCTAATGTTTAACGTGTTACACATACGCGCTCAAGTGTTTTGAAGAAGGCTCTAAAGCTTTTGCAAACAAAATTGTCCGCTTTTTTTTTTGTGTGTGACGATCACTTTAATATATCAATCGCTCTCAACTCCCTCCGCGTGGTACAATAGTTCAGGCTTACACGAACTCCAGTAGAGAATAGAAGATATAAACGCTATAATGCCCGAATTTTTTAATGACGGTGTGGCCGCTTTTCATATTTAGAAGAAGCGAGCTTGCTTCGTCTTCTTCGTCGTGAGGGATCCCCGTTCCTCGAGCACTGATCGATGATTCGGTAGACCCTTCGTATTGCCCCGCGGATTCAGGAAGTGCAGCTGCTCGGGCCCCGTGGCGCAAGAAAACGCCTCTCGCGTCCGTTTATTCCATATATCCGCGCTTTCTCGGCTCGCTCCTTATTCCATGACACACGCACATTGCGAAAGACTGGCCACGAAGCCTATCGTTAGGCCGCGAAGCCTGGGAAAGAAAAAAGATTACACTGCGAAGCGGAACTTTCTACGAATCGTGTCGGATCGCTCCGAGCTATAACGAATCGATCTTTTGTAACGCAAGATTCGTATACGGAAATAAATTTGACGACGTTTGAGTGATAACAATGGCGCTGTGTAATCTTGGCGAAAATTGGGGGATCCTTAAGCTTCGCGATAGCGATATTCCGTCCCTCGTGCGTACTTGAAGCACCTAATGCATGACATTTTTTCGACCTTTCGAACTTGCACTACGTGTCCTTAAGAGAATATATAAGCGCAGTAACGTGCATGCCTTTCGTAGTGGGTGACCGGCTTTAAACCATGAAGTCATTACGATGAATCACTTGTTCTGACGCCCGATGGCAATTTACGCTTGTACCACGCATTGTTACTGCAATACTTCATGTTGTATTGTGAAGCACGTATACAGGACGCGTCTGTTTGTTAAGCATGAAGGTTACTTTCACTGCATTTTTAAGCACAGGAAGTTATTTTACTGTAATCCCAAGCATACGCGTGGCTGTGTGGTAGAACACCAGATTGCCACGCAACCAACCGCAGGGTTCAATTCTTATCGTAGCGCAGATTTCTTTATTATTTGTTTTGTTTTGCATATTCCTCGATATTTCGGTCATGTACAGTATGCTCATTTTTCGTTCACGACCAACGCCGCCGATGCTGACGCTGGAATATTTGCGAAACGAGTTCTTTATTGCTATCGCGTTAAGACTGTGCGTAGTGTTGGTGGATACGCACCAGTGAACGTGGGTACGAGCCTAAGCATTCAACATACGCGTGCAAAGTGCATTTAGTATAACAACGGGATGGGGAAAAAGGGGTGCAGATGGGGGACGAGTACTATGAGGGTCAATAGGAGAAAAATGCTGAGAGGAGAGTGTAAAGGATAGCACAGACTTGTGTAAGTGTACCACGGTGCGGGAAAAGAAAGCGAGGGTGATGAGGAGCTTGGAAAGGAGGAGGATAAGATGACAAGCCTCGCTGTTTTCTTGGTGTTCGCAGTGCGTAGTACATCATCTCGAAACGCATGCGCGGACGCATTGGCACTGGTACCTAGGCACTCGAACACTACTGCGTATAGCATACATCTGCCTGGGGGGATTAGCCTCGGTTGACATTGGGTCTGCCCAAGGTGGTGGTCAGAGCTGCGAAACAGCGGAAGGTGCTCAGAATCGCTGGGCTTGGACAGGCCGCCATTAAAATCTGAACTCAGCTACGCTTAACGTTAGAACGCTATCTAGAGAGGCAAGTCTGCCTGTTCTATTCGAGGAATTAGGGGGTGTGAAATGGGATGTACTGGGGCTTAGTCACAATGGGAATGCACGACAGTCACGCACGTGGTCGTGGGAGGCACGACTTGTCGGTCTGACCCTGGAAAGCCAGCTGGTGGCCCTCGGCAGCTGCCCTGGGTCAGTCCCTGTGAGCCAGTGTGGCTCACCAAGACTGATAGCGTTCGCACTGTCGTCTGTTTTTTCCGCTTCTTGACTGCACAGTATCTTTCCTTCACGCTCAATTTGAGCTGCGCTAAAGCAATATCATTTCATCATGCACCAACCTCGCCCAGTCAGCAGTACTTGTCAGTGTGGCCAGCGGGACCGTGGAAGATAAGCGCGTCCATCCGCGGTAATCTACCTAATGCTATGTTACGCCTTACGTCAAGTTTCCTTCTCTATCTGGCTTCAGCCACAGTAACTGATGCATGTTTAGTGTTGGGTGCATCTGATTCCTATTGAACACGCAACTTGCGGAATGATCATTCACCTTTAAAAGATCCTCGATAGCATGTGCGAAAAATCGGGGCAGCTAGGTATTGTGCGCAGGTATAAATGAGGACACGTCGTATAGTCTGTCAATGATGCCAGTCCCGGGACTATTGCTTATTGAGGGGCTCATGAGCCAGTGCCTAGTTCTGCGATGACACAATAAAGCGTGCCGCGTTCTTACTTTTCCCTATCTCGTAAGATTCTCGGCTTCCCGTGCGATAACAACGCGCCGCATTCCACACTGCATTTTCCCCGAGCAGTAAATAGCTGCCCTTGGTGAGAGAACTGGTTCTACGAAGTGTTCCATTCTATACGCCGTTTATTCCTCAAATTATTTCTCGCAGTGTATGTTCATATAACGGAGCATGCTGTGTAGAGGTTTGAGTTTGTTATATACGTACTTTGTTAGGCAGAGGAGAAAGATGAGGCCACGCCCAGTCTTGAATGTCTAGTGCTGACAATATGAGTATATGCAGTTCCTAATAGAATATCTGCTGCTCGTACAAATGAGAGCAAATATGCGTAAGTGTGCATAAAGGATCAACTGTTTCAATTCAAACGCTGATGCGCCACCAATACACAGCAGTTTTTTGGGATCTGCCGTCACTCAAAGTGCCGGGTATTATAGAACAAGTTATCTGCTTTTATTCTCTGAAATCCGATAAACACTGTAAAGCGTCATTGAGCTGTTTTTTTTTTTCGCCGGTATATTTAAACATGTTTTCTTTTCTTTTTATTAACGTTCAGGCCGCTTCAAATGTTTGAACACAAACAAAAAAATGTGTTCAATCTTTCTAAACTACTCTTGAAAGAAATGGTCACTGAATCAAAGGATTTGAGATAAAAAGTTAACAGAGAATTGAAATGATTTTCGTGTAGGTATGGGTGACTTTAAAAGAAAATTATCATTTTATGTTGCAAGAGTGCCTGTTAACCTGTGTAGCAAGATTTTTTTCTTTAACTTTCGAAACTTTCAGAAAAGACTTAATTCAAGTAAGGAACAAACTTTTTTCATCCTCAAGTCGGGACTATAAGGTTCTACCATCCATTCATCCTCAAACATAATGTCCCCAAATATATTTCGTAGCTGTTGCTGGTACCTAGTAATGGGTCGTATACAAAAGCACAGCTGTAAACACTGGCGGCAAAAATCTTCGCTTCTCAACACTATTGCGGGCAATTGATTCTTTCTGCAAACGTCGTTTCACGATAAACAACGAAAGAATTCTCCGAATGCGAGGCGTGGAAAACATTCAGGAGATCGTTGTATGCAGAAGCGAGCGTCGCCGCTCTATGCTGCCTCTTTTGTATGAAAAATTTTTCAAGAATCGTCGGAACTTGGCATAGGCAGAATGGAGGAATCAGTACAAGAAGGCGCGATCCACTGTTCACTTTTGATCTGCTCTTTCATGTATACGCCTGAGATGGAAACTCGCCAGAACGTGCCTTTGATTTCCCAGAAAGCCCAATGAAACCAGCTGCTAGCAACAGACGACCGTTCATTTCGAGTACACGTAGTACATCAACCATTGTCTGTTGTATATATGTATACCTACAACAGTACTCACGCTTTGAAAGAGAACAGCGTTTTTTTTTCTATAGTTTAGTATAACAAGTGCTATACATATGAGTAATTACTCCTGATAACCACGTCATGTCACTGCAAACCTTTTCGCTAAAGGTAATAAGAGCAAATAGTGGGTGGCCTTTTTTTTCTTCTTACAGTGATATGGTTACGAGAGACGCCGTACTGGAGGGCTTAGGAAATTTCGACTACTCGGTCTGATTTGGCGTGCGCTTATATCAAAGCACACAGGCCTCACGCATTTTGCCTTCATCGAAATACGTTCATCGTGGCTGGTATTCAAGCCCGCGACTTTCAGCTCAGCAGTCGAGCACAGTAAACATCAGCGGATTGTCCGGAGAAGAAAAGGTTGGCTCTAGTGTAAGTGTTTGAAACAAAATTACCCCGATATGACTGCAGCGGCAGACGTTGGATAGGATAGTATGTAAGAGCATTACATAGCCCTAAATATGCGCGTTTCAATCTGCGAGCACTGTACGCAGAAAACTCAGTGATATTAGCGAATTCACATGAGCTAAGTGCCACCAGAATGGCATAATATGTGCATAGTAAACACACCCCGTACACAAGCTTGCGTGGGTTGAACACAGAAATATGAGCAACTACAAGGCTTAATAGGAATGTGGCGTTCGAGGAAAACGGCTCAGTCGTTCTCGACTTTTCCATCTCTCGTAACACGCTCAATGCAAACGTGGATGCGAGGTCCCAATGCTCCTATAGCCTGTTTCCCGGGCTTTGAGACTCGTACTTTTTTTTCTCGTGCTTCTGCAACGGTGCATGATCGGGGAAAGCGAAGATTACGTGTTCTTGCCCAATACTTTCAGACGTGTAGCGAAATACATGCGAGCTTTGAGCGAAGTCGGGGAAACGTTCGTGAATGATATAGCTTTGACGCTGTGTGATGGATTCGTCGTAAATAATTTCACAATGTACGAGGCTTTTCTTTTCTTTACTTGAGTGTGTTATTCCTAAACTATTTAACCTGCAGAGCCTGGATTGAAAAGTGCTGTGAGGTCATCTCACGCAGAAGTTTACGGAATGCTTGTTTTTCTTTCTTTAGAAGAAGCTGAAGTTGGCTGTTTCAAAAAATGACAATTCCCCCTTTCAGGTTTTTTTTTCTGTCACTCTTGAATTTTCTGCGTGTAGCATACAACCAACGGCTTACAACAGTGATTATTATCACTATCCATATCTCAATTATCCCTTCCTTTTCATCTCCATGATCATAAACACACGAACAAATACAATAAAAACACTTAAATAAAGTGAACATGACAGAACCGAAAACGAGTCTGTCAGTTATATTGAAGTCCATCTGTAGCAGTGGTTCTCAGTATAAGAAAAATGCCTATTTCTGCAACCCACGAGGAAGCAAGGCTCGTGTAGGGGAAGAGGGGAATGAAAGCGGGCATCGGAAAGGAAAGGCCACCTTCTGCAGTGATCAGTATAGACACCTTTCGCTGTTTACAAACAGAGTTGCCGGTCGGCTTCCAGCTTTGTGCACCAGCGTGGCCTAGAAGCAATGGCGGGGAACTAACGCTTTGGCGAGTAGCCCGCTCATTTTAAACACTTTCCTCGCCTTTGTCTGGCCAAATAATTCAAATACATTTTCTTCTAAGCCACACACAACATTATAGGAGTTGTTCGTTGACTTTAAGAGGCTTCTTTTTTAGCAGAAAGCGGGGAAAAAATTGTCTTACTCTGGAACAACAAAAAAAAAAACATGTTTTCTGCTTCAGCGTTAGATAGTGATTATTGAAGAAAGGAAAATGGGAGGAAAAGAATGGCAGGAAAGTTAACCAGTCTCTAGGCAGCCGGTTGGCAACCCTGCGCGTGGGAGGGGGATGGGGGAGATGAAAGATGGAGAGGAGAGAGGGAAGAGAGGTAACCGGAAGTATCTTGGGAAGCAATACGTGCTGCTGCTATTTCTATGTTGACACCGACCAAAAAAGGTGAACACCAACAGCACAGAGCGTCAGGTTCGGGCACCTTTCTATCAATTAGGAAACACCGGTGGGTTCTCGCCCGTCGGCAGCGGGAATCGAAACCAGCGCTAACTCCATTTGGAAGCGGCTGCTCTAACCACTTGGCAAGCGCTGTGGTATGCAACCTGGCATGTCGAGTTCGTCACACCCGTCATTCAGGATGCATTGAACGAACGTTGGCGACACGCTTAGAGAACCCGAATCGATGGGTCGCTCAACCAGGTCAGCGCCTCCTCTATAAAATGGAGGAGGCTTTGACCAGGTTCGACCGTTCACATGGATTCCCAGAAATTAATTTCGACTTGCCGCAGTTTTGTCTATCTCTCCTTTTTTATACCAAAGGCTCAGCGCATTGCATTTTTTTTTGCGCGAGGAATGAGCATTTATTTGTGTTGTTTCAACAGTTTCAGCCCCCTTCCCAACGAACTACCATCCTCTCCTCTCGGTGCTTGTAACGCTGATTTTCACTGCATATATTAGTTATACCAACTCATCCGTCCTAATGAACATGAAATAATCCGATCCCCTCTCCGTCAAAACTTCGAAATTGTCTATAGAACGGCAGCTTAAAAGCCAGGAGTCGTTAACCCACAGCTCAGTGATGGAAAGTTCTCCGCTCGAGTCGAAATCAATCCCTTCCATGCCCTTGTCGGGCCGTGACCTTTATAATGCTCGCGAGTAACGTGCACTTCTTTTCAACGTGTCAGGAGTGTTATATTACGCAGTTGCGTTGGCGGCTTGCGCCTGCGTCGAAAAAAGTAGATCGCGCTCTGCGACCCTATAGGGTCGCCAACCTTCGAACGAAAGCAAAGCGTGATCTTGTACCAGCATTCGGGTGTACTTGTATCACTCTAAGTATAGTAAAAGCATACAAACAGGAAAGTAAGGAAAACGCGGGAGAAAAAAAAAAACACTTCATCATCGCCACGCGACCGCTATAGCTACGGATACACTGTCGGATGGCTCTCTTTCGTGCCGCGTACAACGTAATTTATGAAGCTGCATATTTCACGCCATGGATATATATATGACGCATCTTTCCTGCACGCTAGGGAACCCGTTAGGCCACTCGAGCATCCTCGCGTGCTTCTTTCTCTGTTCTACTTGTTTACGGTCGCCTTTTGGCACCTCTCGACACGATGCTCGTTTCTTTCGCTTCTGGAATTTTTTCCGCCCTTTGACGCGTAAGCGTTATATGTATTACGTAATAGCGGCTGCTAGAGCATTCACCATGCATTTGTTCTCACTACAGCATGAATAGCTTCGAACCATGGTGTACGTATTTTCGTTTACCGCGCCCCACAGCTAATCCCACTGCCTGTTTATATTCTTGCGTGCACAGAAAATTGTTTCGGAGATCGCCTTTGACCGGTTTATCGTATACAGATGCCCTTGTTATCACTCGACGAAAGACGCGTTTTGTTTGTTTTGTTTTGTTTTCGCTGATCTCTCGTTCTCGTCGTCGTCGTTTTTGTTGTTTATGGTGATGATGATGATGATGATGCTTGTTGTCATATCAAGCAAAATTGTGTTTCCGACGGTCAGCAGGACTGAACTTCCTATCACAAAACCTGCGCTGTAGTCGGGTTAACTACAGTCTAGCAGCATCATTTTGCCGTTAGACAGCCACTGTAGAACAAAAGCTCATTGGGTTTCTTATGTATATTCACCAGAGACGACTCAAATCCAAAGGAACGATTCTCTTTCGTCCTCTTTCTTCTTCTCCTTCTTCTTCTTGTCTTCCTCTTCCTCCGTAGATGTATTGATCCTCCACCTCCCCCCCCCTTCGAAAGATTTCTGCACCTGAAGTGATTGTGCATTGCCTTCATGAGCGGCCCACTCTGGGCCAAATGACGATGTCGTGTTATGGCGCCTTATAATGAAACGCCACGTTATGCGACGTGATATTGACGTCGTGGTCACGTCACACATCTTAATACTAGTGCGGTCATGACGTGGTGAAGCCATCACGTGGTGAGGATATCTTTACGTCGTTTGTGTTCACGCCGCCGATGCCGATGTTCTATTTTCACGTTTGACGAAGCACCTAAGGCCTTCGCCTCAATCATGAGAGATGGCCCCAAAGTAGAGCTGCTCTTCCTGTACGAAAAGCCCTCGAAAAATTTTCACTTGGCTCTGCCCTGCGAATTTTTTTTCTTATCTGATTGGCATTGCCTGCTATATGTTTACGGTGCGAACCAATGATTTGTTTTTCTTGCCTCACAATAAATAACATACGAAAAGCCCCTTTCAGACGTTCTTGGAACGATTTTTAGTATCCTTCAATATGGGGGTACGATGGCAAGTTTTGGACTGAAGTACTAAAAGACTTAAGACTCACAAGTGCCTCCAAAGTTATAAATGCTCGAAAAAAATTTTTATCACCGTATTATGCTGACAGGCATAGCATGGTCCTTGATGTTTCCAGCACAATTTTCTAAGACTTTTTTTTTCTGTATACGCATATTAGAGCGTGATATTTTAAGCTAACACGTTGTTTAACAAAAAGAGCAATTCCGGACGGCAAGACTAACCAGCACCTCGAAAAAGGTACTGTTTTTTCGCGACGCCCTTAAACGACAAGCGAAAGCAAAATGCTCGCTTCCTCAACTATAACCGAAGTTCTCGCATTATGGGAAAAGAGAGCGAAATTTATCTCTCTTTACACTGTTAATCAGGTCCCGCTTAAAGTGACGGATACATATTCAGAAAACCGGATATCTTTAGTCGTGTTCTCTGAATATAACTAGCATTTCACCAAGACCTGATCAAGGGTATGTGCTTATGCGTGTCATGAACCGGGCTCCGCTATATCTGTATATTATGTCTTTGTTTCACAGGATACAATATCTATTCGTCTCAGAACCTCTTCGAACAGCCCTCCAAGCAACGCTAGCTTTGAAGGAGACGCACGTATTTAACCAGTCGAAGGCGCACAGACAATTTTTCCGATCGCGTGTGATCGATTTTGGCGCCCCGCCGCGGTGGTCTAGTGGCTAAGGTACTCGGCTGCTGACCCGCAGGTCGCGGGATCGAATCCCGGCTGCGGCGGCTGCATTTCCGATCGAGGCGGAAATGTTGTAGGCCCGTGTGCTCAGATTTGGGTGCATGTTAAAGGTGGTCAAAATTTCCGGAGCCTTCCACTACGGCGTCTCTCATAATCATATGGTGGTTTTGGGACGTTAAACGCCACATATCAATCAGTGATCGATTTCCGCGTCGCAAAAGCGCAGACAGTGGGCAGTCGGCTCATAAAATGGGGCGCAAGTTCTTAAGTCTATAAGGAGAAATCGGCTGTGCCGTGCACCGTTCTTTTTTTTTTTCTTGCTAAAGCTGCGTTCTGTTTACTGAGTGCGCAGTAGCAGTCAAAAGTTATACTGTCAAGGATTTCAACAGCGCTCGGTCGATTTATAATCGAGGCGTGTCTGAGTTAGCTGCTGCGCCGTGATGGAAAGACTAAGGCGACCATTTTTCCCCGCGAGATAACAGGGATTATGCTTTAGCCCTCAGTATGAATGCGCCGTGTATCGAATAAACTATCCCGGAAGCGCAATCACAGCGAGAGTCCACCCGAACAATGCACGGCGAAAAAGAAGCTATCGCACAGCGACGCTATAGCTTATACCTCACCCATTTCTTCATCATCATCATCATCAGCCTGACTACGCCCACTGCAGGACAAAGGCCTCTCCCATGTTCCGCCAGTTAACCCGGTCCTGTGCTTGCTGCTGCCAATTTCTACCCGCAAATTTCTTAATCTCATCTGCCCACCTAACCTTCTGTCTCCCCATAACCCGCTTGCCTTCTCTGGGAATCCAGTTAGTTACCCTTAACGACCAGCGGTTATCCTGTCTAAGCGCTACAAGCCCGGCCCATGTCCATTTCTTCTTCTTGATTTCAGCAATGATACCCTTAACCCCCGTTTGTTCCCTAATCCACTCTGCTCTCTTCTTGTCTCTTAAGGTTACACCTACCATTTTTCTTTCCATTCCTCGCTGCGTCGTCCTCAATTTAGGCTGAACCCTCTTTGTAAGTCTCCAGGTTTCTGCTCCGTAGCTAAGTACCGGCAAGATACAGCTGTTATATACCTTTCTATTGAGGGATAGTGGCAATCTACCTGTCATAATTTGAGAGTGCTTGCCAAATGTGCTCCACCACATTCTTATTCTTATAGTAACTTCAATCTCGTGGTTCGGCTCCGCGATTATTACCTGCCCTAAGTAGACATAGTCTTTTACAACTTGAAGCGACTATTACTCATATCGAAGCACTGATCTTTTCCTAGGTTGTTGTACATTACTTTCGTTTTCTGCAGATTCATTTTAAGACCCAACTTTCTGCTCTCCTGGTCTAACTCCGTAATCATGAGTTGCAATTCATCCCCTGAGTTACTCAGCAATGCAATGTCATCGGCGAAGCGCAGATTACTAAGGTACTCTCCATTAACTCTTATCCGTAACTGTTCCCATTCTAGGCTTCTGAAAACCTCCTGTGAGCACGCGGTAAATAGCACTGGGGAGATTGTGTCCCCCATGCCTTACACCCTTCCTGATTGGTATTCTGTTGCCTTATTTATGAAGCACTATGGTAGCAGTTTATCCCCTGTAGATTTCTTCCAGGATGTTTATATATACTTCATCGACGCCCTGATTCCGCAGTGTCTGCATGACGGCTGATATTTCTACTGAATCAAACGCCTTCTCGTAATCTATGAAGGCTATGTATAGTGGTTTATTATACTCTGAGCATTTCTCTATTACCTGATTGATAGCATGAATGTGGTCGATTGTTGAGTAACCTGTTCTAGAGAGAGAGAATAAAATGAGGGAAAGGCAGGGAGGTTAACCAGAAAACGGAGCATCCGGTTTGCTACCCTGCACTAGGGGAAGGGGGAATGGGGAAGAAAGATTGGAAAGAAAGCGAAGAGGGAAATAGACGCGCGTGAAAAAAAAAGAGGGGGGGGGGGAGCTGGGGTGCTACAGTCTATACAATAGGCCGCTGCCACGCAAAAAGTTCAGTAGGGCCTTCACTGATTTTCTGTGAGCACACAAATCATGTCGTCTTTCCAGCACTGATTGTTCAGACAAAGGTCTGTCGTCAAGGCGAGCTAACGCAGCAGCTAGTTGCCGTCTTTGCACGCTGTAACGAGGGCAGTGACAGAGAACGTGCTCTATAGTTTCATCGCTGCCGCAATGACAGCAAGCAGCACTGTCTTCCATGCCGATTCGGAAGGCGAAAGCTTTGGTGAAGGCGACACCAAGCCATAGTCGGCAAAGCACCGTTGTCTCGAGTCGGGAGAGTCCAGACGGAGGCCGGAGTCGACGAGACGTGTCCAGTCTACGCAGTCGCGTGTGCCGTAAGCACTCGGTGTTCCACAGGGATTTTAATTCTGCATTAGCGATTTTTCGGATGGTCATTGCCGCATCAGTCCTTGAAAATGGTATAGATTTTTCTTCACCATTTTCGTGTGCTGATCGGGCAGCTGCATCGGCATGTTCGTTGCCCAATATGCCGCAGTGACTTGGAATCCACTGAAACGTGATTCTGTGTCCTTCGTCGAAGAGGTGGTGAAGCAGCTCTCTAATTTCCAGCACTAGTTGTTCATGAGGTCCCCGGCGTAAGGCGAATGTCAAACACTGCAGTGCTGCCTTAGAGTCCGTGAACACGCTCCATTTCTTGGCTTCTTGGTGTTTAATGACTTCAATTGCGCTACGTAGAGCAGCAAGTTCCGCAGCTGTCGATGATGTCTGGTGGGATAAACGAAACTTCACCGTTGTCGCTGTTGCAGGAAAGATCACCGACCCTGCAGACCCATCCACTTTAGTTGAAGCGTCAGTATACAGATGAGTATGGTCACTGTATTTCTCATGTAACAAGAGAAGAGAAAGCTGCTTTAGCGCTGGAGACGAGAGCCGGGCTTTTGACCTTATGCCTGGAACCGTGAGTTCAACATGTGCACAGGTCATACTCCATGGGGGAGTTGAAATCCTCGATGGAGTTGTATATCCCGCAGGAATGTGTGTGCGATATGACAAGACTGTCTGGCAGAATGAGGCACGAGGTCGGGCTTCTGGCAGTGAAGCTAGATGATGGGCAGGGGCACGAGTAAGATGCCTCACGTGTGCTCTGAGCACTTCCATCACGATATGCGTCTTCAGCGGGTAGTCATTAGCGATCTCGATTGTCTCAGCTGATGATGAACATCGCGGTAGCCCCAGACAAACTCGCAGAGCCATGGCCTGGATGCTTTCGAGAGTCCGAATGTTGGTTCTACAGGTGTTGGTCAACACAGGCAAACTGTAGCGCAAATAGCCAAGAAAAAGCGTCTTGTACAATTGCATCATTGCATGTACTGAAGTCCCCCAGGTTTTTCCTCCGAGATACTTGAATAAGTTTGCAATTTCTGTCAGCCTCTTCTTCAAGTGGGCCACATGTGGGCCCCAGCAGAGGTCTCTATCAATGAATACGCCTAGAAATCTGTGCGTCTTGACATACGGTATGACTTGGCCATCGATTGATATAGCGTATGGTCTCATTGGCTTTCGACTAAAAGCAATCAATGCACATTTCGCTGGCGATATTTTCAGACCCTGGTCCTTGAGGTACAATGATACCAACGTCACAGCTTTCTGAAGTCTTGCGCGTACCTGAGGCCTTGTCACGCCAGATGTCCAGACGCAGATGTCGTCAGCGTACACGGATAATTTGACCACACTTGGTAATCGTTCTACAAGACCAATGAGAACGAGGTTGAAGAGGGTTGGACTCAGGACGCCACCTTGCGGGACTCCACGATACGTTGGGTGTTGGGAAGTTGGACCATCTGCAGTGTTGACAAACAAGGTCCGCCCTTGTAAATAGCTGCGTGTCCAACAATGCAGTTGTCCGCCTAGGCCCACTGACTCAATGGCTTCGAGGATGGCGTCATGTAGAACGTTGTCATATGCTCCTTTTACGTCTAGAAACATGGCTGCAGATAGTCGTTTACCTGCCTTTTGTTGCTGGACATATGTGACGAGATCAATAACATTGTCGATCGAACATCGGTGACGGCGAAAACCAGCCATGGCGTTCGGATATATCTCATAGTATTCCAGGTACCATTCAAGCCTGGCCAAGATCATTCTCTCCATTACCTTTCCTACGCAACTTGAGAGTGCGATCGGTCGGTAAGAGGCAATGTCCAGGGGAGATTTGCCAGGCTTAAGGATCGGTACCAAGCGGCTAATCTTCCAATCTTGCGGAACGACGCCAGCTTGCCAGGAATCGTTGAAGATGTTAAGGAGTGCTTCTCGTGCCCGTTTACCAAGGTTGCACAGCATCTTGTATGAGATGTCATCCGGGCCAGTTGACGACGACTTATTACATAAGACGAGCGCCGCATCGAGCTCCTGTGATGTAAACGGTAGATCCATGCGTGGGTCCCGTGAGTGAGGGATTTGATTCACTGTATGTAGGCTTGTGTACGCTGTCTGCCCCACGGTCATAGCGCAGAAATCTTCTGCTACCTCAATTTCATGCCGGCGATAAAAAAGTGCAAGGGCTTTGA
The DNA here is from genome assembly GCF_043290135.1 of Rhipicephalus microplus. Taxonomy (NCBI): domain Eukaryota; kingdom Metazoa; phylum Arthropoda; class Arachnida; order Ixodida; family Ixodidae; genus Rhipicephalus; species Rhipicephalus microplus. Next base: position 263,547,011 of record NC_134700.1, on the reverse strand, counting down.
AGGGAAAACGCTGCTCTGGAACAGAACGTAGGCCTCGCACAATTCTCCATATCTGAGACAGTGGTTTATGAGGATCTAGCGACGCACAAAATTTCCTCCATCGTTGGGTGTCTAATTTGTCAAGGCGCCGTTGTATCTTCTTTTGGATGCGCCGGGCTGTCCGTAGATCGTCTGTGGAATTGGTGCGTCGGTATCGTCTTTCGGCACGACGGCGTATCGCACGAAGTCGCTCCAGCTCGAGGTCATATTCAGAGTACTTCGAAGAGCGTATTATTGTGCGCGTAGTCGCATGTGCAGTTTCCTTAATAGCTTGCTGAAGACCATTGGACAGGCCTTCTTCACAAGCATCCTCAAGTTGAGTCTTGAACACTCTCCAATCTATTCTTTGTGTTGTGGTAGAGGAGTACGTGTTCGAAATACCTTTGATCTTCAGGTAAGTGGGGATGTGGTCACTTCCGTGTGTTTCAATGTCCAAAAACCACTTTACCTGTGTAGCAAATCGGCGTGAAACAAAGGACAAATCGAGGCAGCTGCTATATGTAGTGCCTCGTAAAAACGTAGGACTGGCATCATTCAGAAGGACGAGACCATGGCTGGAAACCAATGATGCTAGACGTCGTCCCGTTGAATTAAGCCTTGAGCTTCCCCAGATGGGATGATGCGCATTGAAATCGCCGGTGATAACCCACGGACCCGGATGTGCCCTTAATATGCCGTCTAGTTTGTTGGCGTCGAAATGACCTGATGGGGATATATACACGCCTAGAAGTGCGAATGTCACTTTTCCTTTTTTAACAGACAAGCACACATACTGATTGCTGTCGTGAGGTTGCACTGGCTGGACGACGTAAGTAAGCTCCCGGCGAATAAATACCTAACCTGTTCTAAATCCTGCTTGTTCCTTTGGTTGATTGAATTCTAATGTTTTTGATTGAATTCTAATGTTTTCTTTACTCTGTTAGCAATTACCTTTGTAAATAGCTTGTATACTACAAAGAGCAAGCTAATCGGCCTGTAATTTTTCAAGTCCTTGTCATCTCCTTTCTTATGTATTAAGATGATGTTAGCGTTCTTCCAAGACTCTGGTACTCTTCCCGTCAGGAGACACCTCGTAAACAGGGTGGCTAGTTTTTCTAACGCAATCTGTCCTCCATCTTTCAGCAGATCTGATGTTACCTGATCCTCACCAGCAGCTTTGCCTCTTTGCATGCTCTCCTAAGCTTTTCTAACTTCTTCTATCATTACTGGTGGGGTGTCATCTGGGTTACTGCTAGTTCTTATTGTATTAAAGTCGTGGTTCTCCCGGCTACTGTACAGATCTCTATAAAACTCCTGCACTATTTCAACTATCCTATCCATATTGGTAGTTATTTTGCCTTCCTTGTCCCTTAGTGCATACATCCAATTTTTGCCTATCCCAAGTTTCCTCTTCACAGCTTTGTACATATGTATGTATATATATATATATATATATATATATATATATATATATATATATATATATATATATATATATATATATATATATATATATATATATATATATATATATATATATATATATATATATATATATATATATATATATATATATATGTGTGTGTGTGTGTGTGTGTGTGTGTGTGTGTATGTGTGTATGTATGTATATATATGTGTATATATATCTGTATATCTGTATCACCTTCTTCATTTCATCACCCCATTGTCGTTCTTATTTGTAATCGATTCGGGCAAAGTGTGCTGGTCGACACTTGAGTTAAATTTTGTATGGCGCCTTCTTCATTGATTGGCGCCTTCAGTCAGTTTTTTTTACGCGCAGATTGTTGCTGATGCCTTATTTGGGGGGAGACACGCCCCCCCCCCACTCCCTTGTAACCCCCCCCCAGCCTCAAGGCCTCTTTTATACCTCCGGGCATGCACTTACTGTGTACGAAAGCAGCATTGTTTCAGGCGACAAAAAAGGAATAATACCTACAGTTGTACAGCGCTAAGTCGCTACTTATTCCCACCGCGTGTTGAGAAGACCTATCGCCGCGCATGATTAAGCCTCCTGGAGCACCACGCGCTGTACAGTAAATAGAGGGGTACATCCCCCCACATACATTGTACCTCGGTAGTGGTGCTTTCCTGATTGTACATGCACCCTTTGTAGTCGTGAAGCTCGATGTTTTTGTCATGTACTTTATCCTTGGTTGGAAGTCAATAAACTTCTCTTTGATGACGCTTTCTCCGTTTTTCAGAGCGTGTTCAATTCTCTCCGTGTTATACCTTCTTACGTCGGATACCTTATGCCTATTAATCAACTTCGAAAGCTCTGCCAGTTCTATTTTATCGTACTTGAGACTTTCATGATTTGACGCTTCTTAATGAGATTCTTCGTTTCCTGGGAAAAATTTCCAGTGTCCTGTCTAACTACCCTGCCCCCAACTTCCACTGCACACTCCGTAATGATACTCGTCAGATTATCGTTCATTATATCTATGCTAAGGTTGGTTTCCTCACTAAGAGCCAAGTACCTGTTCTGAAGCGAGACTCAGAATTCCTGTACTTTCCCTCTCAGTGCTAGCTCATTGATTGGTTTCTTGCGTATCAGTTTCTGTCGTTACTTGCTCAAGTCTAGGCGAATTCAAGACCGTACCATTCTATGGTCACTGCATCCTACCTTGCCAACCACTTCCACATTCTGCACGATTCCTGGGTGTGCAGTCATTATAAAGTCTATTTCGTTCTTATTTTCGCCATTAGGGCTCTTCCATGTCCACTTGCGGTTTCCTCGTTTTCAGTGGAAGGTATTCAAAATCCGTAAATCATTGCGTTCTGCGAATTCTACTAGTAGCTCTCCTTTGGCGTTTCTAGTACCGATGACATAATCTCGTACTGCCTAGTCTCCAGCTTGCTTCTTCCCTACCTTTGCATTAAAGTCTCCCATCAGTATTGTATACTGTGTTTTTACCTTACTCATTGCCGACTCCACGTCTTCATAGAAGCTTTCAACTGAAGCGTCATCATGGCTGGATGTAGGCACGTGAGCCTGTACCACCTTCATCCTGTATCTCTTATTCAGTTTAATTACGATACCTACCACCCTTTCATGAATGCTATAGTATTCCTGTTTGTTTCCAGCTATGTTTCTGTGAAGTAGGAACCCCACTCCCAGTTCTCTTCTGTCAGCCAAGCCCCGATAGCAGAGGACGTGCCCATTCTGTAGCACCGTATAGGCCTCATCTGTCCTCCTAACCTCATTGAGCCCTATTATATATCATTTAACATCCTCTGGCTCCTCGAATAGTACAGCTAGACTTTCCTCACTTATCTAGATAAGGTTCTAGCGTTAAACGTCGCCAAGTTCAGGTTCCAATGGTGGCCTGTCCGGATCCAGAGATTCTTAGCACCCTCTGCTGTCTTGCAGATCTGACCGCATCCGTGGTCAGTTGCTTCGCAGCTGCTGGGGACTGGGGGCCGTGAGTTATTAGACGTATGCGTGTGGGAGGTAGTGGCCAGATACTGCACCAGGGTGGCCAATCCTTCTCTGGTGAGGGAGTGCGTTGCCGGCGGTGGTTGCCGGTGAGGCCGCACCCCAGGCCTCGTAATGCAGTCCCATCACCACGCACATTTTTTTTATATCCGGTTGGGAACTGCGCGGCACCAGGATTTGAACCGCGGACCTTTTGCATGCGAGGCGGATGCTCTAACCACTACGCCATCGCTGCTCTTCAATTTCTCACCCATTCTCACCCATTTCTTAACGGACGTGTAAATGCACAACGCTATAACTTCGTTGTTACTGCCCTCCCTTCCTACTAAAATAAAGAAACTACAAGCCGAGAACTCTCTGCAACTGACACGCACGAACAACATTCCCATTCGCTGAGCTTTTAGCACTTTGCCGGATTTGAAAGAAAAAAACTAGATAATATCGTGTGCGCAATTTGTCCGAATTTTGTTGAAAATAGTCGGCATCTCTGGCAGCCGAACGCTTCAGTGTGTCCTTCATAGAAGCGATTAGAAGCTATAGCTCTCCGCCTTACGTTTCGCGTTTCTTTCATGAATTTTTTTGCACAACGGAAAACTTGGCAGCACCCAGAGCAGCCGTATAAACCCTGTGACGCAAATGTAGTCAAGGTTTTTTTTAAAACTTTCGAATGAGAAATATATGGCCTCCATGCTGTCGTAACACGCATTGAAGAAGCAAGATGTATACTGCTTTGCAACCCCTTGTTTAGTATACCCTTCGAAATACGAACGTCGATTGCAGACAAAATTCGGATTATAGTTTCTATTTTATCATTCGTTCTCTCGCGCGTATGCGCGCCTTAGGGCTAGCATAGTTTCAATGAGTGTTTTAATCTTAAGCGTGGCGAAACACGCTAGTGAAACTCTTGATAGCTTTGCTTTCGTTGATAGTCTTGCTTTTCGGGCAGATGCAAAACGTATTACGAAAAATTCAAAAATTTGAAAAAAGAAAGAAATCGTTGGACAGCACTGCGTACGAAAACCCTTGGGCCTGCGCGCGACTTGGTGAACTTATTCAGAAACGCATCCATGCCGACGGACTGAGCAAACAAGGGCTTTGTGAAAGAAGAGAAAGCACCGCAGTGCAGGTAGTACGGGAGCTCCGAGGAATTGCCGTGATCCCGAAGCTCGTCGATTTATTCTTCTGCACTACATTTCACTGTTGCAGTTCTATCTATTTTCATTTCTATAAGGCTATTTATTTATTTTTTCAAAAAATGCTGCGCTACTCCGGGTCACCTGCAAGCTATGTACTTCCGCGCGAGCGAGTGTGAGACACATCGTAAAAACTTGAAATACACGAAGGCCGAGCCCCACTCAGCGTAAGGGCAGAAACAAGAGCAAAGCTCGTCGTCTGAACTTGTAGTCTCCTACAAGCTCGTTAAGGAAAAGGTGGCGCTGTTTGCCTTTCGTTTCGTGCTCGCCAGAGGCCTGAGCGCCTTGTTTGACTCTTATTCGGTCGTGTCCCCTTCGTGTCATTTTACCATTCCTAATGGCACACGCAAAAGAAGGGACAGGAGAAACCGTTCCCTGATTAGTCTTAGCACGAGCTTTTGTCTTTTCGTAGGACAAAGTATGTTTGTGTTTCAAGTTACCCTCGTGTACCGCACTGTGTACGTGCTCCTCTAAGACGCTGAGCCGTTGGTGCGTCTGGAATGTACATGTACATGCGTCTGCAATGTACATGTATGTAGATCAGAGCAGAAAGTCCACAGTATCCTCGTTAGGACAATGCAGTGCCTGTTAGCAAAGCATATTCATTGTAATTTGCTGTGTTTCCAAGGTCTACATACCATTTTTTTTTCCTGTAGCTCTGTTTTTTGCGCCTACGTTGTAAACAGAAACTATACCTACAAAAGTCCAAATTGTGCAAACAAAATATAAAAAGACCGTCGTTGTAAGCTAATTAAGACGGGGACTTCAGGTTCAGTATTCACAAACATTTCTTAAGCCAAGAAAGTTCACAATGAAATGTTTGGGCAATTTCAGTACTGGATATATTAACAACTAGCGAAGCCCTTCACCCGGTGTCAAATGAGAAGCCTCGCGAATTCGACCGTTAGTGAGCGTATAGCAGCGAGCGACAACGCTCGGTAATAGTGACGATCCGGAGAAAATAACTGGCCACGTTTATTCCAAGAACCACATTATTAACGTGTTCACGAAACGGGGAGGACGCGTAAGTACCGTATATAACACCCTCTCCAACAACCTAATATAATTGCCACTCAATATTATCGCAGCGTAAGGACGTCAGAAAATCTAAGAAAGGCGCACTTTCGTTTTAAAAACCTCATTTCATTCTCACCCAGTACGACGCAATCGCCCCCATTCCTTCTGCAGTGATGAATGACGCGCGTGTTTTGTAAGCGTGGCTCGGGGGGGAAAGGGCAGCTGGCGCTGCCGCGGGAGAGCTTCAAAAGTCGCAGCCAAGAGTCTCGAGCAGCTGTTGCACGTGCCGAGTGAAAGCGCCCTGGGCCTTTTCTGAATCTACCCCACTTTTTTCTATAGCTGAAGCCCTCTTGGCAGTGCTTTCAGAGGTGTGCGGCGGGTCCTGTGGAACCGTGCCGGGCGTGGGGCGTGGGGACCGAGACGTTCCTCTGTGCGCTCGCACGGAAATGAAATGACGGCGCTCGATTGGCCCTGCCGCGCACGCTATTTCCAGTACCTTTGCTCTCCACTGCCAACGGCGCAACAGCAGAGAGAAGGACCTGGCGCTCACCCCTCTCCACCTCACTCCACCCCACCCCACCCCTAAATCTCCCTCGCCTTTTCCACACCAATCCCACTTTCACACCCTGTTTTGTCTAACGTCGTATTCGTGGAAGCCAGCCTAAATATGTAACAGTTCACACTCGTAGTCAGTGGATGGACGGGAAAACATTCATTAATGTCCTGCAATAAGCACGCGAACACGCTCAGGACGTTGGGAATGAGGGGCCTAGCCTAACAGCCGTATCGCGGGCTTGCTGGACGGCCCATTTCTGGTCGGCTAGGCTAGAACTACGCGAGGCAGCCGCCCACCTCGCCGAAGTAGCATCGGGGTTAGCATCGTTATACATTGTAGAGCACTCCCATAGCGTGTGTTTAAGCGTAACCGGGGTAAGTTTGCATTGGTGGCATACATCATTATTGTAGATCTTGATAATTAAAAAAATATGGTTGATCCCTCCATCATAGACGGGCATCTGTTTTTTTTTTTTTGGCATCTGTTGTCCCATTTTTTGTCGTGGGAGCATCTGTTGTCATCTGTTGAGGCCCGGCATCTGTTTTCCCAATACCAAAATTGGTGTGGCGTACCATGACTGTATGCCGAGCGTAATTGACTAGTCATACCATGAAAATGAAGACATGTGTGTCTTGAATGTCATGATTTAGAGTTCATGGTATTGCTGATTTTGTTGTGGTTTCGTTCACATGACAATTTGCAAAACTGGTATGGTGTGACATGACTGCATGGCAAACATAACTGACACACCCTAAAGCAGAAATTATGACATGCATGCCATAGAAGTCATGACTACAAGCCACGCTCATGGTGCGCTCATGGTCGTTTCGCTGGCTTCACATATACCAAACTTGGTATTACGGGAATTTAATGTATGACGAAGGTTTATGACTGGTACAAACATGATAGTCATGAGATGCGTGTCATATAAAACATGACTACATGCATAGCGCGCTCATGGTCGTTTCACTAGCTACACGTATATTAAATTTGGTAATACGTGACGTGAATGAACAACAAAGGTAAACGACATGTAAAAAGTTATGATAATCATAATATCCTTGTCATGTAAGACATGACTACATGCTACGCTCATAGTGCTCATTGTCGTTTCACCAGCTCCACATATACCAAATTTAGAATTCATCATCATCATCAGCAGCCTGACTACATCCGCTGCAGGACAAAGGCCTCTCCCGTGTTCCGCCAGTCAACTCGGTCCTGTGCTTGCTGCGGCCAATTTATACCCGCAAACTTCTTAATCTCATCTGCCCACCTAACCTTCTGCCTTCCCCTAACAAGCTTGCCTTTTCTAGGAATCCAGTTAGTTACTGTTATGACCGTCGTCAGCAGGCGCCATGCTGTCGCTGAGAAGCGTAGCCGGGCAGCGTTCCCACGCCTGGAACCCAGTTTTCTCGGAACCAGCGTCCAGAGAAGACGGGGGAGCGGCGCTCTTTTAATCCTCAAACAAGTAGCCGACTGGCCGGCTGCCTATGCCCACCAGGTATTGTCCCTGCTAGCCGGAGGATGAGACGGCGTGTCGCCACGACGCCGTAAGCCGTTCCAGAGAGGACAACAAAGACAGCGTCTTCTTTGGAAGAAACCGCGGCCGCGGCCACAAATTGCCCTGCTAATTGAGCGGACAAATCGGCGGACCGTTTGATGTCTGCTGTCAGGAGCGTGGGACCCCTCGACCAGCGACACACACGACGAGGAAGAGCCCCTCTGGCGCCACCTTTCAGTGCAGTGATCACGACTCAATATTGGATGTTCACGTGGGCCGTGCATGCTCGTACCCCTCGCCTGTTGTGTGTGTGTGTGATTGGTGTTCCACTCAAGAAGGAGGAACCCGACAGGGCTTATAACGACGCCGTAGAGTGCGGGACGTCGCTCTGAACCATGTAACGGTTCAACCACCACGTTCGTGGTTTGGGAACTCCTAACCTTTCTATGCTGTAAATAAGTGTAAATAGTGCCATAAACCTGTTTGTTTTTCGTATCCCCATTTTGTCAGCGTTCGTTTCGTCAACCCGAAGCTACACCACGCTACCACAAGAGACCGGGCAGACCCCGGTCCGCAACAACGGGTCCTCAGTGCTGGGAACCGCAACAACTGAGTTTTGTTTTCGTATCCTCCAGCGACCTTCCTTCCGACCCACAACAACTGGTCGACAGCGTTGGGAAACGACTCAGCACCCCGAGCCACAACATTACCCTTAATGACCAGCGGTTATTCTGTCTATGTGCTACATGTTCGGCCCATTTCCTCTTCTTGATTTCAACTATCATATCCTTAACCCCGGTTTGTTTCCAGCAGGAATCGAACCCAAGCATTCTGCGTGGCAGCCAAGCATTCTACCACAGAGCTACACCAGGTCTCGGAACTAATTTTCAAATAGACGTTAATCTTGGCGAAACGTTATTAGCGGTTGCAGTGCTGCCTGTCCAATTTTATAAACATTACATATGTACTCTTTTGATACAGCCGTCACGTCGGGTGAACTTCCATTGGTGTTAGGTGCCATGAGCTGAAGTTGATATAAGTACCAGTGTCCACGGCCAGCATCTTCGCGAGCATCAGCGCTTCATATCAGCTCCTGGTGTTGCTAATACGCATGTTCAAGTAGACATTGTACTGCAAGTGCAAACAAATGTATATATAAACATCTGCAACTCTTCAACATATGTCTGTGCGTGCAAAATTTGTACATGTATTTAGCGTCAATTTATGACGTGTCGCTCAATTAAAAATGCAACATAATCACCTTCCCCCCGCATGCTTCGCATAACGTCAATTCTCAGGTACGTGGGATCTGTCGATTTTTTTTCCTCTCTCCATGTTTTCTTAAGGCACACTGAAATAACCAGCCCGTCGGCTGGTTCTTCAAGAAATGCGATCTCGGCGGAAACAGCCGGAAACGAGCAAGTCATTTTGCCAATAATTTTTGCGGCTCTTAAAGCAATTCTACGATCCCTGCCACAAGCAGGTTCTTTACCAGAAGTGAAATTGCTGCTAGATGTTGAGCATCTTCATTTGTCGTAATCATGGCTACCGGACTATCTAACTGGTACAAAAGAAATGCAATATTCCAGTGGAACTGCAATGGTTTGCAGAATAAGAGTGGAGATTTTCGGAAATTCGTCACTCAGCACGGGTTTCGATTTTGTGTATTTCCGAAACAAGAGTATCCACTAACTTTCGCTTGTCCAATTATGTGGTGTACCAAGCAGAACGTCCTGCTGCAAAAAGCAGAGTGATGTTGTGTGTGAGTCGACACTTATGGCTACTTCAAAAACAGGTGCGCCGGAATTTGTTAGATGCAAGGTGAAGTTTGGTAACGTTACTGTAACTGTAGTTAGTGTTTACGTGCACCCTCAAGCAAACGTTTCATACGCAGAGTTGGCTGCAGTGTGTAGATCTGACCATGATCCCATAATTATATGTGGTGATTTTAACGCGCACCATGAATTGTGGGGTAGGGAGCGT